>NW_025336223.1:2043196-2238372 GCF_004798865.1 Varanus komodoensis | reverse complement strand
TTGCTTTACTTACAGAAGGCTATTGCGATACCCCATGATTCAGCCGCGCAGTGTCTGCAGATTTACTCCCTGCCTTTAGTGTGACCAAACCAAGGGGGCCCTTCAATATCCTATAGCCAGAAAATACCGACACTCCAGTAACTGAACCATTTGCTGGTTAGAAACAAATGTCTATCAAGCCACTGGCTGAGGGTATATTTGACTTCAGAAAATAAGAATGAAGCAGTTTTGAAATTCAGTTTACTGTGCACCCTCTGGAGAAGTTACTATCAACAGAGCATTAGGTGTTGCAGACCAAACACCTGCAGGCACATACAAAGCAATCCACATACCTCTTCAAGCTCAGACACTGCAAACACCACTTTTTCAAGAGTTTCCCCATGAACCTCCAAAAATCGCCTGACTGTTCCTGTGGGTGGGGGGGGGGGGAGCAACACAGTCAGTCTACCCAGAAGGGATGCTCATGCTTGCCATACACGAGTAAAGCAGAAGACCTCCCTTCTCCATTTCAGCATTGCCCCACCTGGAGGCCAACTCTGAAGTCAAAGGGGTTTTTTAGCCATATGATGAAGTCAACAGAAACAGCAGAAAAAATCATGGTATTTTTGTCAATGCATAGGGATATAGATCTTCCAGTTTGTTTATGCCCCTGCTGTCTATCTTTCTCTGTATTGCCTTTAGCAATGTTCACTGTGTTTTAAAACTCTGTGCTTGTTATAATTTCAATTTCTTCATTGTTCTGTTCCTTTGTTCCTTCAGCCTTTAAGGAATCGAGGATCTAGATTTTTTGTATTGTCCTTCCAGTGTTGTAATATTAGTCTTTTAACAATGGAAGGGGCACAGAGCACATAGGATCCATTTATATGGTCCTTCTGTTAGCATGCAAAAGGTGGGTATATACTTAAGAATGTCTGTAAATATGGAAGAACTTTCTGTTACAATGTTTAACCATATTATCCCCTTCCAAAATGAAGCAGCCTTTGGGCATTGCTTAAACATATGAGTGAGAGAAATGTTAGGTGTATTACTTCTCCAGCAATTGGCTAATTTAGATAGGCCCTTATTGAAAAGGCATTATGACAGTCAATACATTCAAAATATCTTTTTTAAAAAACTGAACTGAATGGTTTCTAAAATCCATTATTCCTTTTGAGATAAATACCAGTGCCAGATATGTGATCTGTGGACTGGACAAAATAGGATACTCCAATTCATTATTCCATTTTTAAAGACTCTGTGTATAGAGATAAACTACTGTTATTAGAAATCCTTTTCAAGTTCATTTTCAGCTTTTGGGGCTTTTAGATTATTTTATTTTATTTTGGCTGTAGCTGTGACTATGAAATGTAGGAAGAGACCTGGTTCTATTGATTTAGGTTCTCAACCACATCCTAATCAGTGCCAAATTGATTATTTTCTTTCTTTTAAAACAACCCAGCAGGATGAATTTGTGTTTGCAATGCCAGTGGGCAAATAGATTCTCAGATGATGAAGCTGAAGGTGAATATCCCCCTGTCCCTCACACACAAACACACACACACACACGCACACAGAGAGAGAGAGAGAGAGAGAGAGAGAGCTCTTCTAGTTTCTTAGTACTCATGGCACAATAGTGCTTTTTGGTGGCCGCAATGACAGAGGACAGCTATTTTCAACCTAGTGATATAAGTATAGGGAGAGTTCTTCTTCCCATCTTCCTTCCGAACAGACCAAGAGAAAGACTTTTTAATCATTATTATCCCACAGCTGACCAGCATTGGAGCACAAAAAATGCAGAAGTCAATAACAAAAGGATTGAGCAAATTAGAAATACTGGTCATTAGGGAAATGCAGCTGAGTGATAGGAAGTTGATTCCAAAAGGAATACCTCACCTTTTCAGTGTGGATCACTTTGAGCATCTCATGCCTCTCAACTCGTCTGCCCTCTTAACCTGATGCTGCTGTATCCTCAGATTAATGATGTCTGTCTCCCTTGCTGAATTTGAAACTGGCTGATTCTCAGTGGCAGCCTGGTTTATCTTTCAGTCTTGGCATTTCAGCTGTGGATTCTGTCCCCTACTCTTTGTCTGAATTAGAATCTGTATCCACAATTTTTGAAGAACTTTGATAGGAGGAGCGGACCCAATCCCTACAGTAATTCCCTTAAGCAATTATCAGATTTTTTTCTTGTGTTTAAGAAACAAATAATCATTACGATTCAAAGTACTCATAATCAGCTTTTGTCTTGGGCAGCACAGGAAATTATTTCCTCAAATAACTTCTCACAAGCTAAATCTCCTTTTTAGGTTTTAGTGCTAAATATTGCAAGAGGCATTTGGCTAAACACGGCCTGATTTTACAAGCATATCAGGTTGTACGGAACATTTTCCTCTTTAATGGTAGCTTACTTGCGGGGACTCAGTAAAGGGCAGCTACTTGGAATAAAACTGGCTGACTGGAAGGCAGTGGAATTATTGTTGCCACCGTGCCATACTAGAGCTCTTCTAGGCTTTAATAAATCAGACATTCCTGTTTTATTAATGAGAAAAGGTAAGTTTTATATACTCTTTTGGTATTTTTCCTATGAGAGCATTAAAGAGATTCACGCCTCTCTTCCATGTTACATCAAGAAGCTGTTGCTATCAGTACTAGAATGAACACATTTAGGTGGAACACAACCGGGTGGAGGAAAAATGATAATCGCCTTTTAGACGGGGATTCCTGTGGGTAGTGCAAGTGATAAATGTAGCAAGTGTCTTAAACAGGATATTTGAACCCTCTTTCTGTGCAGCAATCAGTGAATAATGTGTAGTATGACACATTTCAATAGACTTTGTAAGAAGAGATAATCTAACATCTCGAGCTACTAAAATCCAACAGTCAGGATCTGACAAAATAGGCCATCTGCCTATTACATATCATCTATTACTCCTGCACCAAATGGTGATGTCTGGGCTGCAGAACAACATGGGTACCTGGCCTCTTTCTCCAGGCTTCCACAGGAGAAGCAGTCAAGCATTACTGAGGGAATAAGCAAACTGGAATTCCCCAGTCTTCCCACAAGCCATGGATGTTTAATTAAACCTCACGAGACAGATTTCCCTTCTGCTGTGGACATTATGCTTTCCCCAGAATGCATAATCAAGAAGTTGGAACAGCCTCAGGAAGGTTCTTTGAGAGAACTGAATGTAAATGCAAACAAAATAATAATAAAACTGTTATTATTGGGATAATTTTTGGCAAATTACAACACACCCTTCTCTTTATTGCACCTCCTGAATGCCATCTGATATCCCCTGGAGTGTGGGAACTCCTGTATTAGGAGAAGGGAACTCTGTAGCAAGCGTTGGAACAGTATCATACTCATGTTGAGGCAACATTCCCAATTGCACATGTCTTTATGGTTCAGAATTTAAATACTAGATTAGAAGATGAGCGAATCAGCACATTTTATTTTATATGTTTCACTCTGAAAAACATCAGCTTTCCCTCTTGAATAATTAGTTCAGGGTCAAGAGTCTCCTGACCCTAGATGAGCTCTCTAATGATGTAGGAGTCACAGCGTTTGGCTTTTGCACTATTGAACTGTTGATTGCACAGTGCATGGACAAACTTTTAGAGAATGTCTTTATGGAGTCAGAAGGGCAAGTTTTACACAAAAGGTCCAGGTCTTTCCCACTGCCTTACGCTCAGATATCAGATGTGTTTCTCCCCTTACATCCTCAGGCGTGAATGAAGTTAGAGATACGGATCCCCAATTCTTGCATATAATTAAAATCACAAACACATATCTTGCAGACACTGTTAGGTCCATAATATCTTGCAGATAGTACAGGTGAAGACTATTTATATTGATAATTGATATGGGCTGCACAGACTTTACATCAATGCCCCAGGTAGTCATTTGCTTAAAGATTTTTTTCCTACTTGGGCAAAACACATTTCACACTATTTTCTAGGCACAGTACACTTTTTTCTGGCCATGCTTTAGTGTCTGTTTAAACAAACTAGTGATCTACATTGTGTCTTAGCTGTCCTATCCAAAGCTGCAATAAACCTTTCATGTCCATGTTCTGAACTCAAAAGTTACTGCATCAATGGCTACTGCTGTGTGGATGAGAAAAAAGAACAGGACACTGTTTACAATAATTTCTGGAGCCAAACAGTCCTTGTATATTACTTATTGCATTGGTCATTCTTAACAAAATAGGTTTCGGGATACTTAAGTTCCTGGTTTTTAAATAAGATCCATCCTTTATTGCTCCATGTAGCCACATGTACATTACATTTTAAGCAGCTTTTGAATATGTCAGTGAATACTGTCTTCTTTGATTTGACCAAACTGATTTGATCATTCTAGTTTCCTAGCAGCCTCTGACAATTCCACATGAATGGGGTCTCCCAGGGTCATAGCAGCTCAGAGCGCACCAGTTTCCATTTTTCAAATTTACTAAAACCATCTTTACACTTCTCAGATTTTACTGCTTAGTCCATTCCAACAGTGGACACTCTCAAGCCCTTGGGGGCTTCAGACGTGAAACCTCTAAACCATGAATGCCTTCTTTCCTCTGCATGAGATTTATTACATAGTTCATAAAGTCACTTGAGCTGAAATAATTCCATGTTGTTCTAACTGAAAAAGATTTTTCCACCCACCTCCCTTTGGGAGTTTCTAGACCCTCCACAGCTTGAGTATATGAACAGTCAAATTAGAATTCCTCCCTAAACCCTTCCATAAAAGGCTGCAGCTATTGCCATGCTCCTTCATATCCTGTAAGGGTTGCCTTCAGGGTTCTCAAGAGCAAGGTCTGGAAGGACGATGGAGAGTTGCTTTGATTTACAATTAAATCAAATTTGATTACAATTTGATTTCTCATGGGGCTCCTCATCCTCAAAGTTGTTGCATGAAGAACCTGCAGTAGCATGTTCTTCATGAGACTTGCAGAATGCCACACTTTGAATATTCATAGTGTAATTCAATGTTGATGACAAGCTGGTTCATCCACTGCTCATAAGTTCCCTGGTTCACCGGGAAAGAGTGCATCCCAAAACACAGTTAATACATTTCTCCATCCTTGAAGAGAATCCAGATCCCTACAATAGCCCTCCAACTTGATATCCCTCTATGATCCTCCTGCTCCTGCTTATCCACAATTATATCGGGAACTCTTGGAACAAGAAGACCTGATCCAAAAGGTATGCAAATCAGCTGGGGCAACTCCTGGTATAGAAATGGGGCAACTCAGTATGGACCTAACTGCTGGAAATTGCAGGTGCAGAAAGTACCTGTGCCAGTGTGGATACGCTTGGGCTTCGGAGAGACACGGAGGCTGAGTGTTCCTTTCCAGCCCTTCTCATTCTGTGTGCTTGAGCAATGCCACTGGTGAGCACACGCTGTTGCTGGTTTCCTTTTTCAGCACAGCCCTGCTGTTGGGTAAGGCTGACACCTTGCGGAGGGACTCCCCAGCTGTGGCTCTAACGCTGCTTCAGCAACTCTAGGAGCAAAGATTGAGACACAGTTTTGTTATTCACATTTGATCATCCAGGTCCTGGTTGCTTTACAACTACAAACATCATACATTCAGCTTTTTATCACTTTGGGCATCATTTGGTTTTCTGGAGAATTTTTACTTCTTTTTTCCCTATCAACTCTACAAATCAATCGTATCCATCCAAATATTGGTGTACAGTGGTCTCCCAAAATTCGTGGGGGTTGTGAATTGTGAAAAACCAGGAATTCTGGATGTGGTAAAGGTTCATTGCCAGATGCCTTAGAACAGGGGTCCTCAAACTTTTTGAATGGGGCCAGCTGAAAGGTGCCAGCGATGGGCGCAGGCCACCAAGGTGGTGCAGGTGGGGAGTACGTGCACAGAGATCATTTTCTCCGAGTGAGTCCAAAATGATCTCCTTCCGAGCGAGGCACCGGCATGCTTGCAAGGAGATCATTTTGGACTCTCTTCCAAAATTGCGTGGGTTTCCGCAAACAGTATTAGTTCGGTTCCAAGGAAAATTCCACGAAAGACTGAGGCTGCGAACACTGAACCGCGACTTCACGGGGGTATACTGTAAATAAAATGCTTTTCCTTTATATGTTTTACATGAGCCATTTGGAGTACATCTGGCCTTGGACTCACATTTTCAGCCAAAGGGGCTTATAAAGCATAAAACAATTTGCATCACTTTGAAAATGTAAAAGCTACAACCCCCATTCCAGTCCCTCATGGTTCTTTACCTCCTCTCCCTCCATGATTTTGGCTTGCAGGTTCTGCCTTTTTTTCTCTGCGCTTGTTTTTACAATGGAAGGGATGCACTGATACTCATATACCAATGAGAGTGATGCAAGATTCTGTGGTCCAAATCATTGGATCATAGAAAAGTAGAGTTGGAAGGGGCCATGAATGCCATTGGGTCCCACTCCTTGCTGTTACACGTCACCAATTTACACCATCCCACTCAGATGGCTGTCCAGGTTCTTTTCGAATGTCTCAAGTGTGGGAGAGCCCGCCAGCTCTCTAAGCAACTGGTTCCACCTTTGCAATGCTCTGACAGTGAGGAAACCTTTCCTGATATCTAGCCTGAATCTGGGTTGTCGCGACTTGAACTGATTATTCCATGTTCAACACTCTGGTATCAGCAAGAAAAGATCTTGACCTTCCTCTTTATGACAGCCTTTGAGGTACAGTACTTATAGAGGGATATCATGTCCCCCGTCAGTCTTCTCTTCTCAAGGCTGAACATACCCAGGTTCCTCAGTCTCTCCTCATAGAACAGTGTTTCCAAACCCTGGATCATTTTTGTTGCCCTCCTCTGGACCCTTTTTAATTTTTCTTCATCTTTTTAAAATCTTGGTGCCCAGAACGAAACACAGTCTTCTAGCTGAGAACTGACTAGTGAGAACTGACTAAAGGTAAAGGTAAAGGTTTCCCCTTGAGGTTAAGTCCAGTCATGTCTGACTCCAGGGGGCAGTGCTCATTTGTTTCCTAGCCGAGGGAGCCAGCGTTTGTCCGCAGACAGTCTCCGTGGTCATGTGGCCGGCATGACTAAACACCGAGGTGCACGGAACGCTGTTACCTGCCCACCAAAGTGGCACCTATTTATCTACTTGCATTTATATGCTTTCAAACTGCAAACTTGGCAGGAGCTGGGACGGAGCAATGGGAACTCACCCCATTGTGCAGATTCGAACCAGCAACCTTTTGATCAACCAGCACAGCAGTTTAAACCACTGCACTACCTGGCTAAATATTTATATTTAGCCTGCTGTCCACAATTACTCCAAGGTCTTTTTCCTTTTCAGTTCTGTCAAGCTACATATTCCCCATCGTGTATCAATGCATTTAGTTTCTTTTTTCTAGGTGGAGGACTTGTCCCTTGCCCCTACTGAATCTCATTCTGCTGCTTTCAGCCCAGCATTCAACCTTATCAAGAACACCCTGGATCTTCATTCTGTCTTTTGGGGTGTTCACCATTCTACCCAGTTTTGTATCATCTGCAAATTTGAGTATTGTTCCTTGTTACCAAACCAGTAATAAAGATGTTGAAGAGCACTGGGCCTACGACTGAACCCTGCAGACTGAACCCACTAGTTACCTCCCTCCAGTTTGAGAAGGTGCCATTGATGAGCACTCTTTGTGTCCAATTTAACAGCCACTTTTGGATCCATCTAATAATGTTTCTATCTTGTCCACTTTTTGCTAATTTGCTTATCAGAATGTCATGGAGCAACTTACATTATTAGTAAATATATTATTAATCTTAAATTCCTCCTAGTGATGGTGGTGGCTTTTAAGCACCAAGGCTTTTAAGTGAAAACAAATATTGCATTGAAAAAACAAAGCACTTTCAAATTGGAATGAAGAACCTAGAAGGGAAATACAACTTCACTAAGAACTCAAGGGGAGGGTCAAAGATACATTACATTAAGATAAACATGAACAAGTACAATTTGAAAAGAACTGACAACAGTACAAAATAGAAGGAAGCAGTGGTGGGGGTGGAAGGGAGGGTAACACAGTGGTATATGGGGGGTGGTAAGCAGGGTGCAAGGGAAAGCGCTGCTTGCTTACAACTCAAGAACATGAGCTTGGGACATGGTTTGAGTTTAAAGACCCTTCCCTTCTAGTTATGCATAAAACCAGAGGCTTTTAAAAGCAACTTTAAAATCCATAGAAACAAACAACCGCTTTCACATACAAGGCACTTGGTAGAAGTGTGGTAGAGAAAGGAGGGTGAAAGGAGAATGGCTAAGGAGGGACTGGCTGGTTGAAGAGATGGAATCCTGGACATATTGCAGAGCAAACACACATTGTCAGGGCCGGTGACAAATGAACGGATCAAAACTGAAAACAGAATGAAGCAGCTGCAGAATAAGGTCCAGGGGTTTTACAAAAAGGAGGATGGGTTTCGGGTCGCTGTGTGTGGGTATGGGGGAGGAATTGGGAAGAGGACATTGAGAGAGGAAAGGCAAGCTTACTAAGAAATATTAGTAATATAAGAAATATATTAGTAATATAAGAAATAGTAAGCTTACTAAAAATAGAAAGGCAAGCTTACTAAGAAATATTAGTAATATAAGAAATATATTAGTAATATAAGAAATAGTAAGCTTACTAAGAAATAGAAAGGCAAGCTTACTAAGAAATAGGATGCAGCAGAGGGCTTGAAGCATGAAGATGACACACAGCAATGCTACAGAACAGAAAAACTTTCACACAGCTGTGTGTCTGGGTCAGGAACTGCGACCGAGACTGAATAGCTTTGCTGTTGCGTATTCCACCACTAGAGAGCAACCCGTGGCTGCCTGTTGGTTGCATTTCTGGGTCAGAAGAATGAGCTCCGAGAAGGGGTTCAGGGGGCATTCTGGGGGACAGGGAGGGAAGGAGGCTGGCATCGCCAGGCTAGGACATACCCTGGCAGCCTCAGCCTCCTGTTCTCTGGCTCTGAAGTACCATGGTTGGATGGCTGAAAGAGCTGTCCAGTTGATTTGATGGATGGCAGGAGTGTGGGGGGATCATGGCCTCTGCCCTCTCCCTGCCCTACAGAGGCTGCCCCAAGTGCAGAGGGGCACAGGCTGCCCCTGTGTGCTTTGACTGACTGATTGATTGATTCCTATGCTGCCTATTTACCAAGACAGGCTGCGCTTTACAGCTGGCAGGTCCAGGAAGCTTAGCAGCCAGGCATTATCTTGGGCATGTGGCTCTTAGAGTACCTGTATTACTCTGAAGCCACAGAGGATTTTTCATAGGTTTGTAAGAATGTAATGTGAACCCTCTGCTCCTCTCCACCGCATCTCTCTATATCAGACTCTATTTTTCCTAACTTCCCCTGAAACTGTGCTCTTAGCTGTTTCCAGCGGCAGAGGAACTTAAGGGCCACCACATGTCAGCTTGCAAAAGCTGTTGATGTTTTTAACAGCCACTATTTTATTTCCCCTTCTAGCAATGCACGTGTGATAAAAAGCATGCTAAAAGCAGAAACAGCATCTGCTCACCATCCACTGCTTCAAAAGAGAGCTCATCCTCAATGTCTATAGGCTGACTCCCTATAAAATATAAAGTCAGTAAAACCAAACCCATGTGTAATGTCACTGTTATCATTTCTATACTTCCTAAATGGCTCTTGGGTATTTAGGTTTTCTTTATGCTGAACTGACCCCCACAACACACAAACATACCCAAAGAGCTCTTACCTGATAGAAGGATGCTTCAGTCTTGCTGAGGTGTCTGTGGATAGAGAGAGAAGGGCCCCAGAGGCCTCTGTCTGAACTGCATCCTTCACAGCCTCATCCTGCAAGTTGTTTTCCTGTCGGACAGTTTGAATACAGCCTGCTCTGGATACAGTGCTGTACATGCATTTTACTACTGTGTCCCCCTCACCCCATGCATCTGCCTACTAATAATGATTGCAGTTGGCCCTCTCTTGCAGTAGCCATCAGACATTTTGCGTGGTACCCACCCTTCAAGATGTCTGCCCTATTGTCATGTTAGGGCAACTGCTGGAACTAGTTTCCCCCTACACTACTGCTGCCATGAGCTGTTTCAGGCTTGCTGCAGCTCAGGTGTCCTTTAAAAAGTTTTTTTTCCCCCTTCAGAGTGCAAAAGCCAGTTGCCCTTTGTGATCCCCTTTCGACAGCCAAAGGCCGTTCCTCCAGCGTGCTCCAGCAGTCCCTTGGAGGGGCAGCCTGAGTTTGCCAAGACTTTTTTCTATTATTATGCCTTTTGTCTCTCCCTAATTTTCACAATTAACATTTTTTAGAAATATATACTTTTTATTGCAATCCTTTTGCAACTGCAGATAACCCCAGGGGAACTTGGTGGGGTTAATACAGGGGAATTCAGCAAGTGCTCACCCCAACCAGTGTTGCTCAGGGGTGCAGGTAACTTAAATCCTCCTTTGAAATCCTTTCACAGCTGGCAGAAGCCAAAGTGTTCCAGTGCCCAGAGTGATCTTTGTCGGTGAAAGGAGGGGTGTCACTCATCTTGCTCACAACAGGATAGCGTTTTTTATGCCGGGGGGCCGGGGGGGGGGGAGGCTGATCATGTGTGCCTAGTAGCCCTTTGGTTTCATAAATGTCTGTGAGATGCTAACACTCAGGAACATGCAAAACCAACCACACTCCCATTTAGGAGGGTAATAACATTTTGACAGCTCAGCTGCCAAACTGCAAACCTCCATTTTTCAAGTGGGATTTAGAAGGTGTTAAAATTTATTTTGGGACCGCAAACTGTACAGCTCAACAGAGCTTATCTACCTCTACAGTTTCCAGCCCAAAAGTACATTCCTAAGCACTCCTCAGTCCCAACTGAAAAAACACCAGCTCAGCTGTCCGAGTGCAATTACCCGGGCAAATGGAAAGCCCAGTTAGTTCTATATAAGAACAGTCATGCTGGATCAGACCAGTGGTCCAGACAGTGCGGCCCTTGGTCACCTGGTGGCAAACCAGCTGCTCGCAGGCATGTGGAAAACTGAGCAGATGCTTGGGACACATGATCCCCCTCATCAAAACCCCCAAGGAACCTGCTGAGAAAGGGGTGAACTGGACGCACCACTTGCAAGCAAAGATCACTCTGGGCTTTGGAACACTTCAGCAGCTCAGTGGGAAGGGAGGACAATGAATGCCAGCTGCCCCCAGGCGCACACCCAGGAGACCCATGGCAAGGGAGGCAAGGATATTTTCCCACTCTTGACATGGGGCTCCCAGATTTTGCACCATGTGTACAAACGGAGTACATAACTTTGTGCACCCATTCCTTTTTACTAAAAGACAACCCCTTCAAGGTATCATTGGGGCATTAGGCTTGTAGCTGCACAAATAGCGATCATGAAAGGCAGCTTGATAGCCACCTTTTGTAATCCTAAGAGAATAAAGAAGTTTAAATGGACAGCCAAAGCTGTGGAGAACCCAAAATGGCTTGTAGTGGCAATGAGAAAGCAGGGCAAACCTTGGTGCTACCACAGGGTCCCCTGGGATACCTTCAGAAGCGCTAAGGGACAGGGAACTCTACCCACAATGTGCTCAATCACCTGCAGCATGCCTTCTCATGTTGTATGAACCTGCCCACCAACTGGGCTCAGATGACACACTAAGGCTGTGTATGGGCTGAGTAGACTGTTCCTGAAATCTTGGTTCTGTTGGCAGAAACCAGCTGAATCACGGAATCATAGAATAGTAGAGATGGAAGGGGCCATGAAGGCCAACCCCCTGCTGTTGCAGGACACCAAGTTACACCATCCCACTCAGATGGCTGTCCAGTTTCTTCTTGAATGTCTCTAGCGTGGGAGAGCTCGCCACCTCTCTAGGCAACTGGTTCCACTGTCGTATTGCTCTGACAGTGAGGAAGCTTTTCCTGATGTCCAGCTGAAATCTGGGTTATTGCAACTTGAATTGATTATTCCATGTCCTACATCCTGATCTTCCTCTTGCTGGCAGACTTTGAGGTACTTATAGAGGGATATCATGTCCCACCCCCCTCAGTCTTCTCTTCTCAAGGCTGAACATGCCCAGTTCTCTCAGTCTCTCCTCACAGGGTAGGGTTTCCAAACCTGGATCATTTTTGCTGCCCTCCTCTGGACCCTTTCTAATAACAAGCCATGGTGGTTCACAACCCAACAACAAACTATGGGTTCTCTTCATGGGTTGTTTGTAGTTAACAAACCTTGGCTTGTTAGCACAAGCGAGTTCAGAGAACACAACAAACATATTCCATCAACAACCTATGCTTCACAAACAACCCCACTCAACCCATAGACTTGGTTCACATTTACAATAACCCATATTTGCTTATAAGGCAGGGTGGCTTGTGTTGTTTGTACACAAGTCACCCCTGCTTTATGCACCCATGCACAAACCACTCTGGCAGGATTCATACACAACCAGGCATCTTTAACCACCATAGTTTATCATGTTGTGTGCACCCAATCATTGCACTGAGAGTGATCTGGATTCTAGTTCCCATTCATCCATGGCGCTAACTGGGTTAATTTGGGCCAGTTAATAGACTCTGAGTGCAACTTGCCTCATAGGGTTGTTGCTATTGAGAGGAGGGGGAGAATTTTATCTGGCCAGGGCGGCTTATTTTATAATGTGTGCTTTAATTAAATTATTTTATATGGATATTTTAACTTATTGTTTTAGCTATGTTGTAAGCCGCCCCGAGGCTTCGGCGAATGGGGCGGCATAAAAATGTTTTAATAAATAAATAAAATAAATAAAATTATGTAAGCCATCTTTGATTCTTTGAAAGAAAAAAGGCAGTGTATAGTTATAATAAATAATAAATTAGTGCCTCAAGCAGAAAAATGTCTCTAGCCAGCCCTATTATGCTTAACATTTCAGAAATACAACAAATGATAGAATAAAAAGTTATGAAAAATAACTTTTATTGTGCATTTCATAATCTTCAAAAACGAAGCATTAAAGGGAATTAAAGGGACAACCCTTAACGAGGGACGCCTCTAACAGCCTACGGGGAGATGAGCAGCCAATAGAGGCTGGTCCCAAAGGCAAGAGCCAAACGTTGTTGTGAGCCGCCCCGAGGCTTCGGCGAATGGGGCGGCATAAAAATGTTTTAATTAATTAATTAATATCCAGACTTTTCGGCATTAAACTGAAAGCCCGCATTGGCCGTAGCGCCTCACTGGAAGCACAGCACGCCGCCCTGGTATTCGCTAGACGGAAAGCCCGCTCCGTTGCCTTGCCGTAGCCTTCTTCTAAGGCCGCCGGCTCCCCTGCTTGCAAGTGAGACTTCCACGCTCCTTCGGACGCCGATTTTCGAGTCTCCTTTCATACAAAGTAGATGGAACTGCCCACAGGAAACGGGCCGGTCCAGGAGATTTGCTCCTCAGTATACTCCTCCCCGCAAAAGGCAGCAGCAAATACAGGCGCTGATGCTCAGCTCGTGTGGGCAAAAGGGATTTTAAACTGATTTGGTTTTCCCGCAGGTATGCATGCTTATTTCCTGCACCGTAAGCCAGCCTTCTTCTGTGGGCGGCATCCACTTCCGCCTCGCAGAACCCCGAAAGGCCGTCCAAAGCGCCTCCGGAAGCGAGGGGTCCATCGGCACGAGGGCGCGCCCGCGGGGAGGCGCTCCTCGGCTGCGCAGGGTCGGAGACGGCCGCTCGGGGGCGGAGCAAGGAGAGGCCGCCCCGCCGGCTCTTGAGCGCCGTCCCGGCCCGGCGTCGGCATGGTGCCGGTGCTCCCGGGCCTGTATCTGAGCGGCGCCGATCTTGGCCAGCCAGAGCGCGCCGGGGATGTCGCCGCCGCCACCGCGCTGCTGCTCGTGGACTCGGAGCCGCCCGCCGCCGCCGCGGGCCCGGAGGCGCTGCTGCACATCCCGGTGCTGGATCAGCCCCAGAGCGACCTGCTGAGCCACCTGGACGCCTGCGCCGCCTTCATCAGCCGCGCTCGGGAGCGGGGAGGAAGCGTCCTGGTGCGATGGTGAGCGCCGAGAAGCGTCCCCGCGGGACCACCGGAAGCGTGCAGGGCTTGCAGGACACGGAGCCTCTTAACGGCTCCACCAGAAGCGGGGCGGGGGGGGCGGTCTTCTGGGACGGCCCATAGAAATCAATGGAGAACTCCAAGATCCTGGAGCTGTTACGATCCGACGCCAGCTCGGGTACTAAAGGTAGCAGCTAAAGCAGGAGGTCCTCCTTTTTGCATTTGTAGTGCTAAAGAGCGCCTTATTTGCACGTGTGTTGCTGAAGCAGGGGGGCTTCAGTCGAGATAAGGAGCTTGACTTTTGCTCTAAGAGGGGAAGTTTGGGCTGGGAGTCAAAGCCCACTTGCGCCCACCTTTAGCAGCTGCTCACTTAGGCTCAGCCTGATCTCTGAGCTGAGACAGAGGGATAACAGACTGCATGTGCCTTGGACCTGCATTGGCAGAACTGGGCTGGGGAGTTAAGAACACTAAACCTAGGATTTTCCATACAGCATAAAACCAGAGGTGGTATCAAAGTAGACGTGCTGGGGCCTACTTACAGGTGCCATAAAATCTTGCATTTCTTTTATTTTTAATTCGTGTGGGCAGCTCTCACATGTGGTTCTCGAAATATTTAACAAAGGTTTTTCTGGTGAGAATTGCAGATACAGGCAGTAACAATCTTACACATATTTACTTGAAAGAAGATCCTGCTCTTTTTGGTAGGACTTACTTGCTAGTAAGTGTGTTTAGGACTGTGGCCTGAGAAGCCTGTCGGGACTTTAGCCATCCTTTTCAAGTGCTCACTTTTGGGTGACTTTTTGCCATCTCGTATACTTTCAGATAAATGATAGATTTATGGCCCCCGTATCTCAGTCTGTCCAGTCCTAGATATACAGGATAGTCTGAGCAAAAAAATGATTGTTGATTAATTAGATCTGAGTTAAATTGCTTTCTTTGCTTTAGGCAATGCTTACAAATGTTGCTGCAGGGGCTGGTTGAATAGCTGTTCCCTCCTCTGTGTGAAAGATAATTTGGAGATGGCACCACCTGCCGTTTTTGGCAGTTAATTTAAACAGCAACAGCAGCAAATGGTTTAAAAATGTAATCAACAGATAATCAAGTGTAAATTGTAACCAGTGCTTTTTTGGTCATAGAAGGCACCGGAGTTCCAGCTGTGTGGCTTGTGATTGATTGTGTGGTTGTGCGCTGAGTGCTTACTGCGGGCGGTGACCGTTATGTTTCGTTACACAACTGATGTATGTCGGTGTGTGTACAGTGATTGACTACATGTGAAAGGTAAATAATTTATTTTAAAAAAAGTTGGTGAATTGAAAATCTTTTTTTAATTTTTAGTGCAAAAGCGTGACCCCAAATTTAAAAATGAAAAAAAAAATACGAATTACTTCTCAACCACCTGTCCTGCTAATAAAAAGGCCAGAATATTAACAGACACAACGACAGAACACATAGTCGAGAAGATTTGTCGGACGAGAATTGGACAAAACTTTGGAATTTACTATGAACATTTGCCTTAAATACAATAAATTAAATTTATGTTAAGAACTGAATATATAATTTTTTAAATAAAAGATTAACAAGATGTGAGTTCCGGCACCCTTTTTCTTACAAAAAAAGCACTGATTATAACTATACTGTAAGATGCGGTATTTTCTAATTTCTCCATCTATTCTTTTTTTCCCTTTTTCTGGGTTTGTTCACAGTTTACTCAATACTAATGACAAATGATGGTATCACTTTTGTGATCTTCCCAGAAGCACATGGTTTTCCACTGTCAGGCACAGAGTGCTGGATTAGGTGGACTTTTGGTCCAGTTCAGCAGGACTCTTGTGCTCTTATTTTTGTGTGCAAAGTACCTGGATGGGCTTGATTTGAAAAAAAAACCCCACTATCAATACTATATTGGTCCCAAGCTTTTGTTATCAACCCATTTCTTTTAGGCCCAAGCAGGGTCACTTCCTAGTTATTAGTGTCTAAATGTGTTAGTGCTGGAAGGTAATTAGAGATTGTGTGATGCTGGGGGAGGGGGCCCGGTGGCGGGGGAGGGGGCCCGGTGGCGGGGGGGGGCAGGGAGGGCTCTGACATGTTGAAACATGTAACACCAGCTAGAGAATTACTGAGCTGCTCTTTAATGGAAAAACGTGTGTGTCTTCAGTGACTCTTTCAAAGCTCTCATGAGAAGTGTGTATTTCATAGTCTAGACAGTTTCAGTGGAATAATAGCTCTGGTTGGAGTGTGATCAGATTTCATGGGTTTTCCTTGTCCTTTCAGTCAAGCTGGTGTCAGCCGAAGTGTTGCGGTTGTGACAGCCTATTTAATGAAAACCAACAAGTGGCCTTTTGAAGAGGCCTATGCCTTTGTCCAGACCATCAAAACTGATGCCAAGTGTGTATTTCTCTCCTCATTGTTTCCTTTCCTCATGAAGTCTCTACAGTACATTCTTGTGACATAAGAAGGTTTCTTTTAACTTGTTCTTCCAGAATGAATGAAGGCTTTGAGTGGCAACTGAAACTCTATGAAAAATTGGGATATGAAGTGGATGTAACCAGTGCTATTTACAAGCAGTATCGTTTGCAAAAGGTGACAGAGAAATACCCTGGTAAGGAAATCAGAATTTTCTACAGTTCAAATCAAATTATTCATGTTAGAGCTGACTACAGTAAACTGTACTTGAAATGGGTTTTGCTATCTTTTGCTGGTCATGACCAAACTGAAACTGGCAATAAACAAGTCTGTTATAATAGGAGTTCTTCAGCACATGAGTTGCAGTATACTTTTGAATGAAGCTTGAATTCTGAAGGGATGGGTATATGTTACCAGCAGCTAATAGGAATTCCTGCAGTCCCTAGAATGGAGCCTTCCTAGATGTCATACTAACCATATAAGTACGGTAATCATTTCCCTTTCCACCTACCTCTTAAGTTTTCCAGCTGTTAGTGAAGATTAGTCTCAGAGAAGAGGAAATCAACAATTGAGAAACTCAGTATTTCCTACTTTATTGTACGTGTAATTTTGATTTTGACCCCCACCCCCCACAGACAAAATCTCTGCCTGGTGGTGACAGAATCTTCAAAATTTTCATCAGCAGAGCTTTTTTCCATTATGGGTTACTCTCAACCCATGAGTGCAATGAATAGCTGGATTCTTACCCAGGGATGGGAAGGGACAGTGGAAATCCCATAGCTTAAAATTCTGTTCTATAGGTGTAGAGGTACACAAATTATCTCTGGGCTTCATAATCAAGAATGATTTCTGCATAGAGGAGTATAGTAAGTGCATGTGACAGAATGCCTTTCTCTTTCTACCAAGCAAGTGTAATACCCTCGCCCTCTCCAAAGTAAGAAGAAAGAATAAATGGAGTGTGGCTATGTCATGTATGCACATTTTATGCATAATTGTGTTGTCTTTTTTGGAGATCCCTAAGGGGCCTCTGTAGGCAGATGAGATAACTCTACTACAATTCAGAGACTATGAATAACAAAGAATTTTTTTAAAAATTAAAATTGTAAAAGTATTTTAAGATATTAAATATTGCCTCTATCTCCTTGCAAATGGTAGATCATATTCATATCTAGGGAATACAGATGCACTGCCTACAAAAATTCACTCCTGATTTCAAAATTCCCATCCAGCAATGATTCTGTTCAGTCTCATTTCTCTGCCTCAGTCAATTTTTGGAAGAACAGCCTTGAAGAAATTGGTAAAAAGCATTGTAACCCTCTTCCTCGCTGAGGTGTCTGCTTGCATGAGATAGGCTACCTAGGAGTGCTTTCTGCTCCAGGAGGAGACTGAGAGTTTGGGAACTGGGGAGGGGGCTACTGGAAGACTACTGAGCAGACTCACAAAAACAGGAACAACTAACACACAGGCTGCAAAAAGTCTCCCCCTCTGTGTTGCTTTAAATAAGTAGAGATCAAAGCCCATTGCTCTCATTGTGCACACAGCAGTAGAAATCTGGTTTAAGCTGCCTTTTCTCCAAAAGAAATCTACACTGGGTTTTTACCACCATGCTGCAGCTCCCTATAGCAGATTTCTTTTTCTTTCTGCATGGGATCCACCTGTCAGCCTCACCATTCAAAGTTTTATGGCAACTGGGCATTCTTCCCAGAGTAAAACACAGGAGTGGCAGGCTGGACTGACACACTGGTCATCTGGTCATAGGGTGAAACCCTCCACCCCTCTTGAAGGAAAGAGGTACAAATTTCCAGATGTTTTACAAGCAAGTTTTCAGGGATCTTATCCGCGTTCCAGTTTTCACTGTAATAAGTTATGTAGAGGTACGCTTGCAACTTTGCCATCACTGTGAATTCGTTGGATGCGTGTAATTCATTGTGGGGATGTCAGCATAAAGTAATGCCTGAGAAATCTCACTTGTATTCTTGATTTAAAATCTTGGTTATATTTGCTGAAAGAGAAATTGGCCTAAAGCAAAACTGAACTCAGGGAATAGGCTGTGTTATAACTGAGAATAGTAAAGGGACTTCTTTTTGAGTAGCTTATGTGTGAAATTACATATTGAAGAAATATTCCTCGGCCTCTCATGTGGGTGATAATGAATGTTAACAAAGCCAACTAGGTGAGTACATTAACCTTTTTTAATCGAGCGCTTTTCACAGCCAAAGTGTTAAATCTGTCACTGTCTTTTCAGAGCTACAGAACCTGCCACGTGAAGTTTTTGCAGTTGATCCAGATAGTGTACATCAGACTTCAAATCATGAACTGCTTTACAGGTGCAGGAAGTGCAGGTTTGTGTCTCCACATATATATTTAGTCGTTTTATATGCAGCTGGTATGCTGTGAGATCAGAGTGGCATATGGGCAGTTTTCCAATTTCTGTGGGACTTGTTTTCAAGGCACTCACAATAAAACTAATTAAAGGCATGGCTCTATGCATGTTTATACAGAAGAGAATGCTCGCAACTCCCAGTACGCCCCAGCCAGCCATTTCCTCTGTCTCGGGCTGCATGGGATTGCAACGTAAATGGCATAAGGGTAGAAGAGACTGAATGAAATGACAATGGAGACACAAAATCTCTTTTCAGAACTAACTGAAATACTCATCTATAACAAGTCCTGACAGCCATCAAAAGGGCAATAATTTCTGCAGGAATCAACCAGCTATATGGTTATTTGACATTTGGGATGCTTTGGGTAGTGGCCAGAGCCCAATCTTGGTATTGCTTGCTACGCCTTGGTCAATTCACTTGTGTGAACTGGGCTTTTGTGTATGTTTCTTTTTCTCCTCTTAATGTGTGTTTTCATAAGCCTGAAAAGAATGTAAGAAAATACATAGCTATCAGTTATTGCGACTGTCAGATGGCTTTGCTGTTATATAATTTAAGGTCATTGTTGTCTTTGTTTCTGGACTGTAGACGTCTGCTCTTCCGAAGTTCGAGCATTTTGTCTCATGATGAAGGCAAAGGACCTGCAGCTTTTGCTCATAAGAAGCTTTCAAAACCTACCCCTGTGCGCTCTGATGGCCGATCCAGTTGTACTTCTTACTTCATCGAGCCTGTACAGTGGATGGAGCCAATGTTGTTAGGTGTGATGGAAGGACAGGTGAGAGACCTTTTTAACCCCATTATCTTTTTTAGCCTCTTAAGCTTTAGAAGGCTCTTGCATTGCTGAAGACTGAACAATAAAGGCATTTATTTTATTGATCCTCAGACTATAATCCCTTGAATGCAATAGCTATGCTTAAGTGTGGTGTATGTCCCTACCATAGAATGACAGAGGGATGAGGTCTGTGTAGCTTGGGCATTGCCTCATCCCTCCTGTGGTTGGTTGGTTTCATTTCTGTCTCGCCCAAGTGGGAGAGGGTAAGAGCCCAGGTGACTGAATAACATGACAGAAGGCTAAATGGAGGCTCCTGAGCAAATGAGGGAAAGAATTGCAGTGGAGATGAAAAAAGGAGGGCCTGAGGGAAGTCCTCACAGAAGCCATGGATAAACTTATTTGTAGTCTGGTTTAGGAAGAAAATGGGTAACAAAGCTTCAGTGGCTGGGCAACTCTAGACAAGGGAGACCAGGTTTCATGCTGGTTTGAAATAACCTGTAAAATTGTTCAAAGCTAGCAATATGCAACTAATTCAGGCTTAAAGCTGATCCGTGCAGGAGCTAAGAGAAAAGGCTGAGCATTGACTGACCTTTATATGTGATTCTCTTACAGCTTCTGTGCCCAAAGTGCGCATCAAAACTGGGCTCCTTTCATTGGCAGGGTGAGCAGTGTTCATGTGGCCATTGGGTGACCCCTGCCTTCCAGATTCACAAGAGTCGTGTGGATGAAGTGAAAGTGCTGCCCATTGGGGACCTACAGATGCTGAGAAAATGATCTCGGTTTGTATCTGTGTGGCCTAATCTAGAAGAGGCAAAGATCCTGAGGACTCATGCAATGGCTCAAGAGACAATGGCTCCTTTCAGAGTTTTCCCCACAGCCTTACAGGGAAGGACAAGCCATTTATGCGTCCTCAGCTCCATACTGGAGCATTTCCTTGGACTGTTTAGTATTACAACATCTTAAGGACTGAAACTGGGTAATAAAAGATACATGTGATCATATCTCAGGTGGGTTGTTTTTTTTTAAAGAAAAAAGAAAAAGGGCTTGGAGATGGGAGTGGGGAATCAGGATTTGGTATGGGGGTGTACTCCTTTTTTTTCCCCATGGCGAGAGCTTCATAATGATCCTCCTCTTGCAGCTGCAGCTTACCCTTGGGGTAAAGCTGCTGTTAGCACAAGGACAAGTTTCCCTCCTGGAAGGAAAAGCAACAGGGATGTTGGGGGAGGGGTTCCATCAGGTCACCCCCTTGCTTGCTTCCTGTGCACTGTGGTTTGAATACTGATCAGGCCTCCCTGAGCTGGGCATTTGGGCGCACACTCTCATTGTCTCCCTCCCTCCCTTTTTAAGAGACATGTGAAATGTAGGCATTGCAAATTACTGTTTACTCTGTTACTGTTTTATGAAGGAATCTTCTAAAATGCTCTGCATCTAAAGGGTTTTCATAAACAATTGGCTTGGTTTTAATTACCATTAGGAAAGTAATTGGAATGTCAAAATATGGTTATCTAAGATGGTTGGAAGAAAATGAGATAGTATGTTTGTGAATGCAGAACTGGAGGCAAACTGTTACTGATGATAAAGCAGTGCCAGCATCTGTCTTGCAGCAATTGTCAGTTTCATCTGGATTATATCCTTGAGAAGAGGATTTTCAGAAGCAATGCTTTGTAAGTCTCTCTTCTGCATAACACAACTATACAGTTTTACATACATATTTGCATATAAAGTGTGTTTCTTATTCTACATAAATTGCTATTTTTAAACAAGGATTAAGGTTATTAAGTGCAAATGGCTATACACTGCAGCCTTTTGTACTACTATAGAACAGTGTATACACCCCTGTAGCTTGACATTTGTCCCTCTGGTGATTCTGCTTTGCTGCTCTGTTCAGAGAGCTTTGGCTATTGGATGGTATAGAAAAGAATGATTCACTACACATACATACATGTTAACAAAAGTTCTCAGGGTGGCTTACAATCAAGGAGAACTATATAGAAGACAAAATAATATAATCTGAGTAGAGCAAAAAAGCCATGGAGGAGAAAAGTAGTATCATCAAATGTATTAATTGTGAGCCATCCCGAGATGCCTTGCATGGGGGACAGCATATAAACGTTTTAAATAAATAAATAATGAAACTTACATTAGCATCAGAAATGTCACAAATTCTAAATATTAAATTGTCACAAATTCTATAGGTCACTATAAAAGAAGCTAGATTAAAAGACTTCACCCTGTGCAGAGAAGAGATGAGAGCAGGGGCACCATGCAAGTTTTTGAGGAGGGCATTCTAACATGGGGGTGCCACCACTGGGAAGTCCATCTGTTAACCACTTGCCATATTTGTTGGGAGCACCCAAGAGGGGAGGGCCTTGGAAAAGAGCTGAGGGTCCAGGTGAGTATATGGGGGAGGACAGGTCGGTGACAGTTTAGGTAACTCAGCTCCAAGCCATTAGGCCTTCAAATGTTAAAACCAGCACTTTGAATTGTGTCCAGAAATGGACGGATGCCAGTGCCCGTTCCAGCCAGCACAGGCATGTTTTGGACCAACTGAGGTTTTATTTATTTTTCGATTTATATCCTGCCTTTTCCTACAAAGGGCTCAAGGCAGCTTACATCATTCTCCTCCCCCATCTTATCCCCACAACAACAACCCTGTGAGGTAGGTTGGGCTGAGAGTCTGACTGGCCCAAAGTCACTCAGTTGGCTCCATGGCTGAGCGGGGATTAGAACCCAGATCGTCTGAGTCCCAGTCCCATGCTCTTAACCACTACACCGCACTGGCTCTCAGACCATTCTCAATGGATTCAGACCACACTGAAAGGCAATGCCATGCATAAAAGGTTAGGATCAGGTGGGAATCTGCAGGAAAGCTTTTTGTTCCCAGATAGGATGGTATAGTAGTTGCAGCCCTAAACTGATAAAACAGTGACTGTAGCCACACAGACTGGATGTGCAGGTCCCTCCAGAGCAGGCTGAACACCACCTAGCTCAGCAGACACCCACTGAGTCCCTGCACAGTCAAAAATGAACAAGCAAACCTAGATCTGTAAAAGGATTTACAGTGAATGTGAGATTATAAACGTACAATCCAAGCTACAATAACATGGCCCTTCCCTGTGTGAGAGGGCAGGAATGCCTTGATGTCTAGCCTAATTACAGATGAATTCATTTGGGCTACTGAATATGCACTGATAACAGATAATTCAAATTCAGTGGACTATTTCAATCTGAGCTGCCTAGCCAAGGTGTGTTCAACATGGAGGGAAGGAGACTGGAGCTCCAGATACATCACATCTTGGTGGTGTTGGTGTCCTTGCCTCCCTGAATGCCCCTTGACCCCCTCTCCAAGGTTGTTTTTATGACCTTGGAGAAACAGCCTGGCATTAATCTTCCCATCCTAAGTGCAGTGGAGGGAAGAGGAACCTGAGAATTGATCTCCCAGCTCCAAAATTGGAGCTCTTTTCTGACTTTGGGTCTGGGAATCCAAAGAATCCTGTGGCCCCCTAAAAGCTGTCTGTGGGCCTCAGGATTGCTTTGCCTGCTGCCTTACCCCTATTCATGGTTACTCGGAAGTAGGTCTTTACCAAATACTTGGACAGAGGCAAATATCACATTAATACCGAAAGAAGACACTTGACGCAGATTCAAAATTACAGACCTATATCACTATTAAACGTGGATTATAAAATTTTTGCCTCCATAAGGGCGGAAAGATTGAAGAAGTATCTAACAGACTTTATTCACTCAGATCAAAATGGTTTTTGACCTAAAAGACAAATGAGAAATAACTTGAGAACTATCTTTGACATCTTAGAGTATTATGAGATACATAATGGAAAAACCAATGGCACTATTATTCATGGACACACAGAAGGCTTTTGACAATGTTAACTGGCAATTTATGAAGCAACAGCTAGCTCAAAGGAAGTTTGGTGAAAAGTTTATTAATGAGATATCAAGCATCTATCAAAAGCTGTCTTCTAGGATTATAATCAATGAAGAATTTACAAATATTATACAAAAGGGTGCAAGGCAAGGATGCCCGCTATCACCTCTGTTGTTTATATTGATCTTAGAAGTGTTAAACAGAAATGTCAGGGATGGTACGGACATTAAAGGTACTAGAATCAGAGATGAAAGCTATAAACTGCAAGCATTTGCAGTTGATCTAGTTTTCATAATGGAGGAACCCTTAGTTACAATGCCTAAACTCCTACAAGGGATTGAAGAATATGGTGAGGTTACTGGGATGAAAATAAATAGAGAAAAGACGAAATTGTTAGTAAAAAAATCTCACATAGGAGCAGAGAAAAACTCTGCTGGAAAAAGTTAAATATTTGGAAATTTATCTTACAGCTAAGTGTACCACTCTGAAAGAAGACAATTACGATAAACTATTTAAGGATATTAAGAGTGATTTGGAAAAATGGGCTAATTTGCAATTGTCCTTGCTGGGGAGAATAGCACTAGCTAAAATGAATATATTACCAAAGCTTTTGTTTCTATTCCAAATGATTCCCATAAAAATTGATAAAAAATTCTTTGATGATTTAAATTTTCAAATCTCAAGATTTATATGGAGAAAGAAGAAACCAAGGATTAAACTAAAAATACTTCAGGAGGCTAAAGAGAATGGGGGCTCCGGTCTCCCTGATTGGATGCTGTACTATCAAGCTTCTGTTTTAACGTGGCTAGAAGAATGGATAACTTTAAGAAATAAGAGAATTGAAGGGCATGATTTGCAAATGGGTTGGCATGCTTATATGTGGTATGAAAAGGCTAAGCTACATGGCTCTTTTTTAAGTCACTATATTAGGAAATCATTAATGTCGGTGTGGGAAAAGTTAAAGACAAAATTGTATAATAAATTACCAAGATGGCTTTCACTTATGGAAGCTTTTGTATATCCAACTGCACTGAACTTTGAAGGGATCATAAGACAACATTCTGGATAATGATGGAGGATTGAAATTGAATCAAGAAACACAAAACAAGGATCTAATATTTCTTGGTGGCATAAGGTACAGATACAATCGAGATACTCTAAAGACTATAAAACGTGGGGCTTTTATAAAGATTTGACAGCATTTGATCAGGTGATGATTAAATCAGATGAGAAAATGATTAAAAGACTAATTTCTTATTCAATAGGAGAATGGAAGATGAACAGGTTAAGGAAACTATAATAACGTTGGCACAAAACTTTGGATATAATATTGAATCAGAAAAATGGCAAAAGCTGTGGGAGAGAAATATTAAGGTAACATTAGCAACTTCGTATAAAGAAAACCTGTATAAAATGTTTTATAGATGGTATCTGTTGCCAAATAGATTAGCTAAGATGTTTCCAAATATGTCAAATGGATGTTGGAAATGTAAACATAAATTGGGTACTTTCTATCATGTGTGGTGGACTTGCGATAATGTGAAAAAGTATTGGATTAAAATACATAAATGACTTGAGGAAATGTTACAAAAACCCTTAGCTTTTAAACCTGAAGTCTTCTTATTAGGCATTATACCTGTTGATATTAGTAAACAAGAAATGTACTTGATTTTACATGTAATTACTGCGGCGAGGATTGCATTTGCTCAACACTGGAAAAGTGAAGAACCACCCACCGACGAACTGATCCTAAAAAAGATCTTGGACTGTGCAGAAATGGATAGATTGACTTTGTCATTGAAGGAGAAAGAAGATGCTGATTTCTATCAGACTTGGGACTCTTTTTATTATTGGCTAGAGAAACGGGACATCGTATAGATTTAAATCTGTTTCTAAGTTATCATAAATGAAAAAAAAATGTGGGGGCTGACCCAGCAGGTCTGATGTTTCTGATGATTGATGTTGTTTTTAGTTTTTCTTTGTTTTAGGGTTATAATTTTGAATAAAACTTATTATTAAAAAAAAAGAAGTAGGTCTTAGAAAGTTCAGTAGAACTTTCTTAGGTGTGCATAGGAGTGCTGGTCTCATTTTGCAAATCCATCCTCGAGTCTTGTGGTTACCTGATGTTATATCAGGGTGGTTTAGTTCATTTTTAGAAACAATTTATCTTAGATTGTTTCAGTTGTTTAGATCAAAGTCATAAGTTGAATGAGTTGTTGGCAATGATTACAACTTTACCTAAAATAATAATTGTTGCCATATATCCTCCGGACCGCTTTGTTTTGAGGTTTGTAATTGACCTCTGTGTCAATTTTTGCTTTAACTAATACAATGCAATGTCTAGAAGGGATCCATATTATTACAGATAAGAGAGTGATATGGTCACTTTGAGACTGATGTGGTTATTACATTATAGATATTTAGCCATATACAGTTTTTTAATATTTGTCCAGCATGTTCAGTTTGCGCTGTTTCGATACGTTCATTTTGAACACATGCTGGCAGGTTGCTGAATGTGGCACCATCAAATCAAGAGCATAAAAACATCCCTTGGTGGCTTCCACAGCAGTTGTTCAGTCAGGAATTGCTGTCCTTTGTTTATTCACTCTTTAGGCAAAGTCCAGATGTCATGGCCAGATGTCATTGGACTCCCCATGGGCATTTCCCCCATTCTTTTCCACATTTTCATCCAATTGTTTTATCTATTTATTTAGAATATTTGTATGCTGTCCTTTCGCAGAACCTCAGGACTTACATAAATAAGAAGAATAGAATAAAATATAATACAACTAAGATCCAGATTATTCATCCCTAAGACCAGTTTTTCTCCTGCTTTTGCAGTATTTGGAAGCAGGTTGTTTTCTGTGTCTGCCTATTAAAGCAGACCTGAAGGAAGACAGACGAAGAGGAAAGGATAGCAAGCTAGACAGGAAAGAGATCAAGGGATTCTTGAGTCACCTCAGGTTTGGTTTTGCCTCCGGCCCTGTGCCCTTTGAGTCACCTACTCGTGCCTTTTCAAGCCTGGAGGAGATCAGTGGTGCTTTCCCTTTCTACACAGCTTCTCCAGTGGGGGACAGAATAGTATCTAGAGCTGAGAGCTGACTTACTTTTTACACTGAGGTTGCTATAGGAGCTATTGGAGCAGTGCTTCATCTTGCGGTTGCTGCCTCTTACAGGTTAACTGGTAGCCTATTAATGTCCCAACCTAATGTGTAGGATACATGAATACAGCATTTTATTTTTGCTTCCCAGAGGAGCATGTATCTGCATCTTTTAGCATTGCCAATAGTTTGCCTTTGAGAAAGGGGGGAACCCAAAACAATCCACGTGCACTCAAGCAATGGAGAAGATGTATTACACTTGAGAAGTAATTACTTGTTTGAGTGTAATAGTTTGCTAGAGCAAGTGCAATGCATATGTGTAGATCAATATGTCAGCCTCTCAGGAAAATTTGAATTGTGGGGAAATTAGCTGAGTTCTTCCAGAGGCTGACTCTGGAACTTAAGGCTGTGGACATGCATAACTCTTCAGTTTGCAGTAGAAAGAGTTTGCCAGAGTGGGGATTAGGGAAATCAGGATTCCTGACATTGTAGGTAGGAAAGAGAAAGGACTGACGGTAAGCAAGGAGGAAGGAAGGGGTAAGAAGAGGATTTCTGCAAGGCCATACAGTTGGCTTGGTTCCCAATGCACAGCCACCCAAGCAAAAGGGATGAGAAAGGATCTAGCCATATTTAGACATACAGCCAATAACTTCTCTGTTTTGTGCACTTCCCTTTCTTTGTGAGACCCCAGCTCCTTCGCACACAATTAAAGGCTCATTGTCCATCAAGAGCCACCAGCTCCTCAGAGCTTGGCTGCTTCCCCAGCCCACCCATCTACTTATCTCCCCTGCACCCCAAGGACTCATTGTGCCCTCCTCTTTCCATAGCAAGGCAGGTGGACGGAGGAACAAGTCCCGGAGTGAAGACCTGCTGCTCACCCTACCTGCTTCCTTCTGTAGTGAGGTGAGCGAGTGACGAACACGGACGGTTCTCCCTTGCTCCTCCCTCCCGGCACTGATGGTGCTCCTGCCAGCAGGCCCTTAAGAAATCCAGGCAATTACGGAAAGCACGGAGAGCAGGGGCAGGGAGCCTCCAGCCGTGCCTCCGTAGGGGCAGTGCCATCCACGGATGCTGCCCCATGTTGGGGAAGGTGGAGTTAGCCAGTTGTGCCTGCGATGGTGTTTTACAGTCACATCTTGCTATTTGGATGAGCAAAAACTGGAAGGGCAGCTCTGCAGAAGCCACTGCAATGTTGCTGCATTAGAACATGTCTAGTAAATAATTTCTTAACGTTCTTGTGTGAGGGAGCATCCCTCAGGTCACGTAAAACTTGCTCCCTTTGCCTTCCTAAGAAACAGAAGCAAATACTCGTATATTTAAAACATGCATTTATGGGGATTCTAGTAAAAATGGATCATACAAGACTGAAGTCATCTCAGGGGCTCACCCCAAGCTAATCAGAGCTGCTGCAACCAGGTTCTCAAGCACTTCCAGCCAGACTCAGACTCCTCTCAGCAAGATGTTAGAGACTAGGCAGGATCTGCATGATTGTGCCCTTAGGGTCACACTAAAGAATATGTGAAACACACGTGGTATTGCCCAGTGGGGACATGTCCCTAACCAGATCAGTGCAGTGCTGGAGGAGGGGAGAAATTAGTAACTTTCCCCCCAGTTCAAATTGTACACCCTCCCCCCCACAGCTTTTCTGGCCCTATTTCTCTCTGGCAAGACAATCAGATGTGGGGAGTGATTTCTGGGAAAAACATGGTTTGTAGGGAAATGGCTGAGCACCCTCTCACTGTGCCGCTGTTCAGCCCCATGTGGTTTCATTAAAGTCAAACACCACCCTCTTTGACAAACTCCAGGCATCTTCTGCGTCTCTTCTGACCATGATCAGTGTTCCTGGGCAGCTTATATCTCACACAAGGTTTGGGGTTGCATTCTGTGATGGATTTGATCAAGAAATGATCAAGGCACAGTCGTTTACTATGTCTAAAAGGAACTGTCTCTAATAATGTGCCCAGTTGATGTGGGACTAGTTGAAATTTTCTGTTTCTACAACATGCTCCTTTTGGCTGCCTCTCCAATTTCTTTATCCTTCCCAAGATGATTGCCAGGGAGTGGGAGGCATGTTAGTAGCATTAGTTGTCTGTCCCAGCATGAAATTGCTTCTGAGGCTGGAATTCTTACCCACAATAATTCTGTGGTGGAACTCATTCCTCCCACATCTTCTAGTTTATTTGTTGTTGTTAGTCGCGAAGTCGTGTCCAACCCATCGTGACCCCATGGACAACATTCCTCCAGGCCTTCCCGTCCTCCACCATCCCCCAGAGTCCACTTAAGCTCACACCAACTGCTTCAGTGACTCCATCTAGCCACCTCATTCTCTGCCTCCCCCTTCTTCTTTTGCCATCTATTGTTCTCAGCATTAGGCTCTTCTCCAGGGAGTCCTTCCTTCTCATTAGGTGGCCAAAGTATTTGAGTTTCATCTTCAGGATCTGGCCTTCTAAAGAGCAGTCAGGGTTGATCTCCTCTAGGACTGACCGGTTTGATCACCTTGCAGTCCAAGGGACTCGCGGGAGTCTCCACCAACACCATAATTCAAAGGCTTCAATCCTTCGGCGCTCAGCCCTCCTACAGGGTAAACTACTCAGAGAAGTCTGGCTATTGGGCAGTGTAGATGTTAAGTATTAATAGTTTATTGGATTTTATGTTCTCCTTGAATATGAAGCAATACCATCCCGATATGTTTCTCCCATATCACGGTCTCTTTCTTGCACCAGTTTTCTAATATGTCCATTATCTCTATATTGCCCTTTACTGTCAAATATTTTCAATTCTCTCATTTGGGTCCCAAGGTTGCTACCGTTATGTTTTTCTCCAAATGTCCTTTGCATGTGCATTTTCTCTAAAGAGCCTTCAGTCTCTTTTACCTTCTGTATGCTCATTGCTAAATTCTTCCTGATTTCCACTTAGATGACCTAGAACTTTTAGAACATCATGCCTTAGGAAGAGTTAACCTGGAGTACAAGCTTCTCAGCTTCTGATAGTTTAATCCCAGTTTTATGCTGTCTTTTTGATACTATGATTCAGCAGTTTAGTTGTATCGCAATTCAAGTTCATCCCCAATTTCTTGACCAGGATTATCTTTTCCCTAAACTGTTTCCTGACACCTAATAAATCCCAACCTTTCCTTCAAGTACTACCATCTTACACACAGCCTGAATATTCTAAGCTTCCTTTGTCTAGCTGGCTACAAGTGGAACAGGTAACATTTCTAAAATGTTTCCTGGAAGCTCTTACCTTTCCATTTCATACCAATGTTCTAATTGCTTTCTTCCAAGAACTCATGCCTAAATTTCCCAGTGTAACTGCTGCTGATACATGCCAGAACCCTTTCACATGGTATATTTCACCAGACATTTCCAAGTTCTGCACCTCTTCACTGCAGCTGGAGATTCCTTCACAGGAGACAAAAGAGTAACATTTTGCGACTGCCTGAACACACGCTCATGAGAGAAGTGGCTGGCAGGCAAGGCTGTGTTTGGTGGGAAACGGAGTCGCCTGGATATTGCAACCAGCTGAGTGCTGCTTTGGCAGGTTTTGCTAGTGGGCAACACCCACCTAGACCCAGCCTTTTGTGCATTGCATGCAGCTGGAGCTGTATTGTTGGTTGCCTCTCTGCTTTTAGTTGTGATGACTAATTGCTTGTTCTAACATTATAATGTCTGTGTAGCATCCTGAAATCCAGGTTGAGTGAACAGCAGTCTAGAAAGACCTTAAATTTAAGAAAAGAGGAACAAGACTGGCAATGTCTACTTCCTCACACAAACATTCATGGGAGGAAACCTGAATCCCTGCCAGTATATCCCCTTGCTAGAGTGGGACAACTAGATTTAATTTCTTTTGAGAGACTAATGGAAGTGCTCCCAGTTTTGAAAATGTTCCTTTGTTTATTCACAGAAAGGAAGAAAAGATGCAAGGAAGAAGGTATGAAGATGGATAAAATGGTAACCCATGTGATGCTTCCTACAGAAGAGTGACGATCTAGAAAGGATTCTGGTTAAGGACCCATCCCATGATTTCCCCTTCCCTTGACAGTGTTTTGTTGATTCCCAACAGCTTGGTGTCCTCAAGAGGGCCTCTCCTGCAGATCATAATAACTGAATGAGTTCCTAGAGAGAGGTTACTCCTTAGATATTCTGGTCCTAAGCGTTTAGAGATTTAAGAGCTATGCCAACAGCATGAACTGAGCTTAGAATGTATCTTTCTTGAAGTAACTTTCAAGATGCATGTAAACTGGATGGCTTCTTCTATATAAGCAATTGTTAAAATGATGATTATATACTTTCTTATATCCATGAATGCATATTTTTCATTTTTAAATTAAAAAAATACTCTTAAAAAGATCTTACATCAGAATAAATAATTTGGAACAGATGATCTTACAGCAGAACATTACAAAATATTTACTGACAAACCAGTAAGAACACTGTCCAAAGTAATGAATTACCACATAAAGTTTACATAAATTTTGGGAGGCAGTACAAATGATAGTAATTCCAAATGGGTTAAAGGCTATTTGTTGTCAGAACTGAACAGGCCCATTTCTCTATTTGAAAATGTTACTGAAATATCAGCTGTGAGATATATATATATATATATATATATATATATATATATATATATATATATTTGTTTACATCTATTTTCATTATGAAGTTCACCCAAATGAAATTTAACAAATCAAACACATAATGACCCTGTAATTAACAGTTGCTGATATGTAAGCACCCTAGTAACAGTATAAATTTGGGTGTATCAAATATACATAAGTGTAAACAAAAGTCGATCACACATCTACATATTTGAGAATGGTGTCTGTATGTCATCTACTCAGAAATTGAAAGTGTTGTTAACTCTATTTACTGCTTTATGGGAAGTGAGCTTTTATCTTTCCAGTGTTATAGCACCAGTTTTTTATCTGTCAAAAGGGAATGCTAAATCCATTCAGGTTGACCGAGTTTTAACTTGGGTTATAAGCATTTTAGCAAAATGTGTTGCATTTTAAAGCATTTCTTATACTGAATACAAGCAATACTCTGTACAAAAGCATTGCACACACTCCCACTCAATGTCATGAGAATCAACATTGCCCTCATTATTTCTGAAAAAATTACAAAATCCAGTAACAATCTGATTTTTAAACACCTTATCATGAAGAACTGAAACATTAAAGTAATCAAAAACCTGGGGGCTGTGGCAAGTCTAAAAATGGCAACTCCAAACAGACTACAGAATGATCTGAAATTATCAGCATTACAATCTTACAAGTTTTAATTTGACCTATCAAAGATGTGGAAACCAAAATAATTAAATGGAAAGCAATTCTAATAGAACAGTGATATAAATGTATAATCACATGCCCTAGGATGCAAAATGCATAAAACTCAGGTTGAAGTGTAAGTCTTTACCACTTAGAAAGCTATGCACTTAGTCCAGTGTGGAATCTAAATCTTATTAAAGACCCTCTTCCCCTACAATCAAGTGCTCATAGGCAATTTCAACCAGTCTGCTATAGCAATCATGTAGCACAGTCAGAGAATCATTCAAACACAGTAATTATGATAACTTAATCACCATATTTCCCAAATGAAAGAAACAGAGACTATGAGGATCAGTAACCACCTGTTGCATTAAGAAAAAAATAGCTTCTGGATTAAAGTTGAGAGCTGGTGTGGTGGTTAAAGTGTTGGCTGGGGACCTGGAGGACTGGGGTTCTGGTCCCCATTCAGTCATGAGGCCCTTTGGGTGACTTTGGGCCAGCCAATGACTCTCAGCCTAGACTACCCCACAGGGCCCTTGTAAGGATAAAATGGAGACAAGGAAAACTTTGTAAGCTGCCTTGGGTTCCTTGCAAGAGGAAGAAACATGGAATAGAAATGCAATGTGACAACAATAAATTTGAAACTGCTTCAACTGTATTGACATATCTGTTATGTAAACTCCCCCAATCCAATTTTGTCTTGCCAGATGTTCATAAAGTGTGTTACTTGTAGAAGAGCAACACTGGCATTGTTGCAACACTCCTTTAATTCAGAAGGTTCTTTGTTCTGCTTATTCAAATTCCCTAGCTTCTTGGTATTCCACACAATCACTCTGAACAATGAAATCAAAATAAAATATTTATAGGCCTGCCATACATACAAATCAAGTAAATTTTGCAGTTTACTTGCCTTAGAATGGTACAATATATAAATAATTATAATGCATTTTAATTCAGAAGTCTCCATGCACTTGAACTGATATCTGTTATACTGAACCATCAAATAAAATCAAAAAACACTGAAACACAAACTTGGGGAAATTTACAGGACAATCATAACTGAAGTGGTTCTTGCATCCTAACCTTCCCAGAAAGCTCTTAAAAATGTAATAATTATATAAAAATAGAAAACTCACTAAGCAGAAAAAACCTCCCCATAAAACACCCCCAGCATTATGCTTTTCAGCTATCAGGATTATGTTGTTATAACTCTTTCCAGCCTATTTCCCACTCAAAGAAAAAGGCACAAACCCAAAAAGAAATGAACAAAGGGATTTTGAAAGTTTCTTTTAAAAATCTGATTCATCTAATTTATTTGCTTTTATCTCCATTTATAAGCTGCAAATTATTTGTTACAAGCCTATGGCATTGTGTAAAATATACAGAACTATAACATTTAAAAAGTATACAGCAACAAGATCAACATTTCTCACATATATTAAAGATGTGAAAGAATTAAAGGGAAAGCCATTTTTCCCTCTTTCTCGTCATTGGCCATGAAATGGCCCATGTCCAGAACTTTATCACTACTCAGCAAGTAAACACTGAGGCAGGGCTGACAGGACATCAGGTCAACTTCTTAAGTAGATCCTACTGCAGAACAATCTGAGAGGCTGCCTGTATATGTCTAGGTAGGGCAGAAATGAACGACTGCTTTGCTTCGGGAGTCTGGAAGTTCTGGTTCTTGAAAGATCAGGCAAAAGAACACTGGCCATCTCAAGCTTGCTACCGGTGCAGCAGTCCTCACTTTTGTGAATAGCCGCTGCAAATCAGAAACCTTTTTTGTATAATTGGGCTGTAACGTATTTTCATTACTGGCTAATCCCCAGTAAAGCCCCGTGCCTTCTGTCTGGCGGTACAAGATAAATATCCTTTAGTTGAGGCTTTTAAAACCTGAGTTATGACAAGCTCCATCCTGGATCTGTGAGAGGAACCTGGTCTTATCCAGCTGAAAATCTTGAGGAAGCACCAATAAAGAGAACTCTGTTCAGGAATGCAGCCAGGTGGCTTCATAAGGGAAGCTCCCTTAGACCAAATTAGATCTCTGAAAGAAGGCTTCCAACCAAGAAATATGAATGAATAATACACTGTGAGATGTTGCCATTGTTGTTTCATTGTTTTTGACACAAACCTCAAGAATAATGAGCTTGGAATCCATTGCTGTGAGATGAGAATTTATTACATCAACAGAACACTGAAGAATTTTGATGGCATCATGTAAAAGCTTGAACTGTTTTGACAGTTGATAGAGTTGATCCAACTTTTATTAGCAGTGTTAAAACATCTCCTTTACGTTCAGCTTTTGAGATTATGGCCAGAGGCAGCACTGACTCCTGAGATTTTCTTGGATTTCAGTGTAGTCATGATCAAAAACTTCAGAAGAAGCAGATAAAGAAAACTGAAAGAATGCTTACACAAAACATATAAATAGATAAATAAATAGACAGCCTTAAAGGAATTCAGAAGCTGAAAGATGGGAGCAACAAGAATTTCGTCTGGTCGCATAGGCAGCCCAGATTACAAGCTTCAATAATTATGTACAGAACAGAAGCATCAACACCCTTTTAATAGAGGATACAATTATCTAGGTTGGATGTGTTGACTGACATAAGGGCTTCAACATTCACATCCAAACTGGTTGATGTAATTGCATCATCTACTGAAAGGTGTCACTATTTCCCTTCAGCTAATGGCACTATCCATGTCCAGTGTTGGGTTATGCAGCCTTTGGTGTGGCGTCAGGCAAATGCTGAGCCACATATTGGTTGCAGCTCAGACTCTGGTAATAAGGTAGTGTAATCTCTTAGTATGTGTTAACAATTTGCCATGGGCCAGCACCTTTAACCACCCACTCTGAGGATCCCAACCCCTCCTCCTGAGAGATGTCAGTAGAAGACTCAGTTGCAGAAAGTTATCACGAGGCTTCCATCTCCCCAGATCCCAGTTCTCCACGGGAACCTTGTGTGTGTGTTTGTGGGGGGGCACCCCTGTTTCCTTGGTAGGCTCTATCACCATCCTCAATGGAGATACTAGCATGGCACAACTCCTTCCATGTCAGTTTGGCCTAAGGCCTCCAAAACCTGCCAAACTCTTTTAAGGGTTAAAACCTCAGTAAAGCAGTGGTGGAGCAATCCAGCCTGGAGACCACTGGCATCTTTCCAAACCCTCAGTCTTAGTCTACTCTTCATTGGAGTAATGCACAAAATCCTTTCTAGCTTCCAGCCCCACTTGGAGTCATTGGAGGTGTCAGTTCTGTCTGCCTTAATTTCTGAGAAACTTGTCTCAACCTGGCCTCTGCTTGACTTCTATCAGAAACCTGAAATCCAAGCCACAGTGCACAGCATCATCAGAACTCACACCCAGAAACTGTAGTAAATGAAGTCAAGATGTGTGTATGCAATGTAGAGAAAGGCATTCTCAAGTTCCATTCGTATTGCTGGAACTGACAGCACAATCCAAGCCAGGGCAACAAAGATGAGGAAAGATTGAAAGAGCTGGGCACACTTCGCCATGAGAAGAGAAGACTCACTATGTCTTCTATGTAAGACTGAGGGGAGATATGATAGCACTCTTCAAATACTTAGAAACATAGAAACAAAATGTGTCAGAAGGGGTCTCCCAGGTCACCTAGTCTGACCTGTGGCTCCAGCCAGCTCTGCTTATGATGTGCCTACCATGGGCATGTCCAACCTATCCTTGAACACCCTCACTAGTGGAGCTTCAACCACCTCCCATGGAAGCCCATTCTGTACCCTAGGGGTCTTATCTGTCAAGAAGTACTTCTTGCATCCAAACTGAACCTTAGTTCCCTGAGCTTTGCTTCACTGGAACACGTCCTGCCCTCCTCCACAGAGGAAAATAGGTCTTGACCCACCTCTGGATGGCACCCCCTCACATACCTATATGACACCAACAGATCCCAGAGTCTCCCCTCCTCCAGGCTGAAAAGACTCCTCAGTCTCACCTCATATGGCTTCCTCTGCAATCTGGCCACCAACCTTGTGGCCCTACGCTGCACTGACTCTAACCTGGTTATATCCTTCCTGTAATGTGGAGCCCAGAACTGAATACCGTACTCCAGTTGTGGGCACACCAGAGCAGTATAGAGTGGCAGCAATGCCTCTCTCAGTCTAGAAGTCATGCTTCTGGCTATGCATCTGAGAGTGGCATTTGCTCTCTTGACCACCGTGTCACATTGCTGACTCATGTTCAGCCTGCAGTTGACCAGCAAACCAAGATCCCTTTCACAAGTGTTGCGCTCTAGCCACTTGTCCCCTAACCTGAACTTATAACACCCATTCCTATGCCCCAAGTGCAAGACCTTGCACTTATCCACACTGAATGCCATCCTGTCATCCCCTGCCCGCTTCCATAGACTGTATCTGCTCCTCGGTTGTGGCCACTGCCCCATTTTAGTATTGTCTGCAAATTAGATCAACAGAGTGGTCACTCCCTCTTCCAGGTCATCCAAGACTGAACAGAAGCGGACCCAGGACTGAGCCCTGGGGAACTCAACTCGTCACTGGATGCCACCCTGATGATTCCCCACTAATGGTTACTCTCTGCTTTCGGTTTGTTAACCATGGCCTAATCCATCAGACGGTGCATCAGTCTATCCCAAAACTGCTCAATTTCTCAACCAGGATATCATGTGGCACTTTGTCAAAGGCCTTGCTGAAATCCAGGTAAACCACATCCACCACATCCCCTCTGACTAGCCACCTTGAAACCTTGTCATAGAATATTTGAAAGGCTGTCACACAGAAGAGGGCCAGAATCTCTTCCCAGTCACCCCAGAGTGCAGGACATGGAATAATGAACTTAGGTTACAGAAAACCAGATTCTGACTAGATATAATGAAATATTTCCTGGCTGTTAGAGCAGTACAGCGATGGAACCATAACTGAGAAAGATTGTGGGCTCTCACACACTGGACGCATTCAAGTGGCAGCTGGACGGCTGCCTGTCAAGGATGCTTTAACTTGCCATCCTGCACTGAGCAGCAGACAGGACTCAACGACCTTAGAGGCACCTTCCAACTCTACTATTCTATGAAATAACCAATGATGAGACCAGCAAAATGTGCAAGCCGCATCAGTGGGGCTTGATCCCTAGTAACCCAAATGGCATGTTTCTCTGCATTAGACCTATACTGTTACAATAAATGCTTTACGGAGTAATAAATGTGATGCTGTTTATGAAAATAATTTCCACAGCCAATGCTTGAGTAGCTCTGTCAAGAAGGCAGATATTTCAGGATATAGGCATGCTCCTATATATTCTCACAGCACAAAATACAACTTGGGCTCATTTTGCCCTCTACACTCTATGATGTCAATTAAATGGTCACTGCATCATTGTAGAAAGCCTAAGGAAAGGAAGGAATTTAATTCTGTCCTTATCTTTTGAGAAACATCTAGGTTCTGGAATGGCTAACCATTTCTTTTTTCAACTTACAGGTTACTGCTGGGTTGTGACCATTTTTGTGTCTGTCGGGCCTTAAAGTGCTTTTCCATGCTTCTGTTGCTGCAAGATTAGATTAGTCCAATTCCCTCAGCTGTCTTGCCTGATAACACTTTGTGCAAGAAGCACAGAGAGCAGGTGTCAGGCTCTTTGCTAAATCAAAGGTGATTTTAACACATTTTCAGCTGTTCTGAAATTCTTGTATTGGCTGCCATTTCGAAAAGCTCTAGGTTGTTTGTAATAGCTCTGTTAAGTGTACATGCCTTTCTGGAAGGGGCTTTAAATGACCTTTTAGCTTTTTGTGCTTCTGAATAAATTTGAAGCACATCTGTCAATCTAAGACACAATCTAAGCCTAAGGTGCTGATGATGCTGAATTTCAGAAAGGGCTTGTGACGCTCTGTGTATGTGACAAGGACAGGTCATTTCCCTTCTGAAGCAGGCAGAGTGTAAACGTGGTAGTTCACTCCAAGGTGTTGTCCCCAGCATCTGCTTTCCAGAGGCTGAGATCTTCTAGCGGGGGTGGCTATCCTGTCCCTGCAGTTTTCTCTCCGGAGCTCTGTGTGCCTTACCCCTGCCTTCTTCAAAGAGAGGCAGGACCAGTGGTGAGTGTAAATTTTGTCTGCCTGCCACGGCTAGCCACAGCCTGTGGACAGGATCCTTAGAAAATTAACTTGGGTCACTTCACTTAGGGGTGCTAATTTAAGATCAGGAGTAGGGCCATGTTGTGTTAGTGCAAGTTCCAAAAAACCCGGAAATGGGAATCTACATAGATCTGAATACCTCCATTAATGGATAAGTTTGTCTTTGTGTGATATGTACACAGAAGTATAAATAAACAGACCAAATATTTCAGGTCACATGCATTCTCAGGTAGCATCTCTATGACACCCATTCCAACATTTTAAGGATTTCAATCCATTGCATTATAGGAGGTGAGAATTTATCCTTCCAGTTTTCCAATATCCTTCCCCATATCTGGAATGCTATCCCCAAGGAGTAACACCTGGTGCCTTCCTTATGCTCTTTTCTGTGCCAGGCAAAGACATTTCTTTAAAAAAATATTGTAATAGTTAATGCCACTCAACCTGTGTTTTGTATTTTTTGTCCACATTTTGTTGACACTGTATTTTAATATGCTGTAGTTGGTTTTTATTGTGTTTTTCTTGTGACTGTGGGTCACCCAGAGGTGCTGTGGCACAATTGGGCAGCGTGCAAAGGTTTTAAATAAACAAACATGTTATTTGCCATATTTTCCAATATTTTAGCTGCCAGAAGGCATACGTCATTTGTGCTGACTATGTGCTAACTTCCAGGAAACAGGTAGATAACTTTTTCAGAAATTAAATGTATGTCAGGAAATGTAAAGGAGTGTTTCAATACGTAGATGTATATTGCAATGACTTCCTCTTGAAAGGGGCAACTGCTGGGCATTGTTGAAACATATGGCTAAAATTGGTGTTAGCTGTAACACCTCCAACAATGAGCAGACTTGGACAGGAGGCATCAATCTCTGGATCCTTCTGCTCCTTCCAACTGTGCATTCCATCCTTCCCCTTCCCCTGTTCTCTGAAAATCAAACTGCATGTTACTTCGGATGTAAATAAGCTTGCCCCCTGCTTTTCTGGTAAAAAGTAAGCTCATAGGATCTCATATACAGCAGGACCCTGGGGGTGGGTTGTAGGCATGGGGAACTTTAAAATTTGGTTGTTTGCCTGCAATTAATACAGCTTTTCAATGCCATTCGGCTATGTAAATTAGAGGCATGGGGCCTCTGATTCAGAGAGCAAAGGTATAAAGTATCCCAATCCAGCCTCAATGATAATGAGAGCCAGTGTGGTGTGGTGGTTAAGAGCGTGGGACTGGGACTCAGAGGATCTGGGTTCTAGTCCCCACTCAGCCATGGAGCCAACTGGGTGACTTTGGCCAGTCACAGACTCTCAGCCCAGCCTACCTCACAGGGTTGTTGTTGTGGGGATAAGATGAAGGAGGAGAATGATGTAAGCTGCCTTGAGCCCTTTGTAGGAAAAAGGCAGGATATAAATCGCAATATAAATAAAATAAAAAATAAAATAAGGTCCCTGTCTGTGGACTATTGTGTCATCTCATCTCGGGTGAGTTCATACGCAGAGGTAAAGGAATGGGCATTTTCCCTTGGAATGTAATAGGTGAACCTCTGGGAACCCTGGCACACTGGCAGCATTCTAGCTTCACCGTGAAACTGAGCATGCCCAATATAACTTTGCCAGAAGTTGCTGCCATATGGGGCAGAAAAACCTTAATGACTTTTGAACATCTTTTAAAAACTGTCCAATTTCAGCAAAACAATGAAAGACACAAGTCTTTCACAAGCCAAATCAACCTGCATAAGTAGTTTTGGCCAACATCTGAAATAAAGGGATGGTATGAATGTGTTAATTTTCAGCACTAACTGTGGTACTTCTTATTAGATTGGCTGAAATGCTGCATGGTTGTAGACCGTATGGCTGCCCAGTTTCATGTGATTGACTCAATAGGTAATTGTAATAACCAATGGAAATGCGTGGCTTATTCTGCTTAATCTTCCAGTTTGCCCCAGTGAGGGTGATAGAGGGTGGGTGAGGCCCACTCCCTGAAACTCTGAAGCCAGGCATTACAGTGGTACCTTGGCTCACAAACTTAATCTGTTCCAGGACTCTGGTCATGACCCAATTGGTCGTGAGCCAAGTCAAATTTCCCCATAAGAGTCAATGTAAATAAAGTTAATCCATTCTGTAACTATTTTTTTAATCAGAAAAATTTGAAGCAAAGTGACAAAGAACAACATAGATCGTGGCCATCTCCACCCGCCACCCCAAGCACAAGCATGGCCATCCCCCCCCCCCCCCACGCACACACACAGCACAACCCTGATTGCACCAGTCATCCTGGCACAGGTGCGATTGCGGGTGCGTTTGGGGAGGGGGGAGATGGGTGCGATCGTGCTGGGGCGGAGATGGCAGGAAAGACAGGAGCAATCACGGGCGCATTCGTGCAGGAAAGACGGGTGCAATCTCAGCCATTCCCCCCCCCCCCCCCCGCAGCATGATCATGGCCATCTCCCCATTCAGGGGCAGGGGTGGGGAGATGGCCACGATCGCGGTAGCCACACAATGCGGAGGTTGTGACCTGACTCAAACTTTTTATGAAATTTTTGTTTGCGACCCGATTTGGTCATGAACTGAGGTGTTCATTGAGGCCTTTCTATATGATGCATATAACCTGGAAACTTTCCTAAGGCGTCTTCCATCTTTTTAGTGAGTGGCTTACAGAGTCCTTCGCACAAAGCTTCCTTTTCCCTCTCCGCCTTGCGCTAAAGAACACAAGGTGGCGCTGTGGTATAGCTTGGCGCGCAAATTCTGTAGCGAGCAAGGGAGTCATCTGGGAAAGGGCAGAGCTTCCCTCACACTAGAGAAAGCAGGGGAAGGCTGTAAAGGATAGGCCCCAGAACATGCTGTTGTCCCCTAAAGACCCTGCCACCTTCTGTGAGTGAGGGATTGCGTGTGTACCATCAATGCCCAATGTAGCGAAGCCATGAGAAACGAAAATGTCCCTGTCATTTCTGATCTGTGATGGGACGTGAGATTCCTCCCCTTCCCCAGGCAGAGCTTAGAGGACAACGGCAAATGAGCAACAGGCTCCATGGGCCAGTGGTTCCCGATAGCTTTGTAAAGAGCACAGCTAGAGAATACATATGTAGTGCTCTGAACACTTACCTGAAAAAGGCTACACAAAGGTCTTTTTAAACTCCCCCTCTTCTTTGAGCTTCTTGCTATAGGGCGTGACAAGAAAGAACAGAGAAAGCAGGTCCGCTGTGTGTATACAATCCAAAGGTTTACAGTTTATTCAGACATACAGGAAATACACGTGGCATGTTGGCAGCCCCAGGGCGGACTATAAAGATGGGATGCTTTTATCAGTATGGGAGGGGAGAATCATGAAGACAGCTTACTAGAGCCACAGGAAAGTAAAACAATAGGGTTGCATGGATTAAATCAAACAACAGAAAAGGAAGAAGCTTCAGGACACGGAAAAAATTAGCATATCTAAGAGTGTAGCAAAAGGAAGAGGGTTAGGGACAGACACGCATTAGCATGTCTGAGGGCTAGACTTGCCTCATGGATTTCTGATCAGATCAGGAACCCCTCCTCAACAAACCTAAAGCTGCACCTAAAGGGTCATGGCAGAGCCTTCACTCATTTTGTCCTGACAGGTGCTTTGAAAAAGTCTGCTCATGTTTTTTTTTAATAGCATTTTCTATCACAAGAGGAGATAATTTTTTAAGTCAAGTTTGTTTTAATATTTTATAAATGTGCTCCATTTAACCTAAGTGTGGTGCAAACGTTTCAGGTATTTAAAAATCCCTGTCAGAGTGAGCACATTTTTTAAAGAACAAAATTGTTGAGCTATCATCTAAGAACAGAGAATTCTTTTACTTTTTGATAAATGGTTGGCTTCTGTCTAAAATGACACTGAACCTACTTTAGGTTTGTCCTTGTAATGCCAGTTATCTCTAGGACTGAAAACATGCTACAAGGACATCAGAATGTATTGTTTAAGAATCAATAGGACACTGCTCAGAAGAATTAAGAAAAGAACATGTGTCTTAAATCTCTTGGCCTGTTTGACTTCATCTTACCTACAATTAGTTGATGGGATTTTGACTTCTTCCATCTGTGCTCATCCGCACTCACAGCTCCAGCTTTGTAAGGTCAGTTTAATAATAACACACACATCTGTCTCCATAAACACGTAAGGCCCGACTTAAGGGGTAAGATCAGGAGCTGGTCCTGTTGCTCACTAGCAGGGCATGCCCATGGTGGCCACTCCATGGCACTGCCTGCAGCCCTTTGGCTTCCAGAAGCATAAGACCCCCAGGCGGTCCCAGCTATTGTGATGGCAGGGAGCCACCCGTGTCATGGGAAGTCTAAAAGCAAGTGACACCCACTCTGCTATCACTCCATACACAGCACCTTTGAGGACATATTTCAAGGTATATGTCCTTGAATATACACACACAGAGAGAGAGAGAGAGAGAGAGAGGGAGAGAGCGTGTGAGCCAGTACAGAGACCTAAGCAATCTAATCTTGCATCCTAAATCTCTTTTACAGGTAATGGCCACAATATCTCATTCAAATATTCTTTTGAGTCATGCTGCCAGACCAAAGTGGAAGACCATTTATGGGGCACTCATGGACTTGTCTAGTCTCAACAGCTCTGCTGAGTTCAGTGGGGCTTAACCCCACTGAACACAGTGGGACTTGCATTTGTGCACACAGAACTGTGTGAGTGAGCAGCATTTATTAAAGGTTCTTGTCCAACTGCCAAATAATGCTAGCTAGCAAAATGAACTAGCCCCAGACTCCTTCCTGTGCAACTCTGGGTATTTCTAGATGGAGAAAACTTCATGGTAAAAAGAGGAAGCACTGTGTAGCTGTTCCAACTTTTTCTCTTTTCTGTGTTAAGGGAAGGGATAGATGAAGTGGTGAAGAGATGTGGGAGGGTTTGCTGGAGTAAGGGTGAGCGTGGAGAACAAATAGGGTGGCACCACAGCCCTTGTCACCCAGACTAGATGGGAGGTGAGGTGGGGTTCTAGCCAAACTTGCAGGCACACTCGGTCACTTTGCTTCCTGTTTATTTGAGCCAGTCAAATGACTACTCTCCTACCCGAAAACATCATGATCAGCCGCCTCTTCTCGAGTGAGCAAGGAGGAGGAGCAAAGGGGGCCCCTCAGCTGCAGTCATTTCCCACTACCAGACCAGGAATGATGTGCTTAAAGCCGAGGCACTGACCACATCAGTTTCAGATGAGGAAGCCAACACACACACACAGGGAGGGAGGGAGGGGGTTGGTTGGTTGGTTGGTTGGTTGGTTGGTTGGTTGGTTGGTTAAAAGCAGGAAAGAAGGGGTGAAGGTTTTGGAAGCCATATGTGTAGAAAATTTTCCAAAGGTCCATGTGGAGCTGAAAGAGACCTTCCCAAGGCTTAAAGCCCATTCCTGCAGATCAGTGAATAAGGGTGTGTTAAAACTCCTGGTCTGACTGGCAGCTGAAAAAATGTATTGGTTAAAGCTATGGCTTGAGGTGGACTGGTTGCATATAGCAGGGCATGGACCAAAGCAGCTAGGCTAACACTTACTGGATGAAGCTAAGGAGGAAAAGACAGGCAGAACTTCAGCTTCCCATTCTCTCCATCTGGGTTGTCCGTCTGAGCAGGCTGCTGGGGTTTGCCTTTCCATGGGGTGATTGTCTGGGGATCTGGCAGTGGAACCCAGAGGAACTTAGAGTCCAATCCTCCTGCGCTGGGAGCAGGTGGAAAATCTTCCACAAGCCATGGCAGGTACTGACTGAAAAACAAAACAGGCACATGCCAGTAAATCCTTGCTTCTGGGAAGGGGGGCTCCCAGCAATGTCATTCGGGAACCCCACTTTGGTGGGCAAGAAATTCCTTTCAGCATGGAAGGAGCCTGCCTAAGGAAGCCAAGCTTTGAGCAGCTTCAGCAGCAGCACTTTGCCTCTGTGATATGAAGGACACCCTGAGTTTTTATATCTTTTATACAAAAGAATTAACATCACAGCTAGCATGACTGTAACTCAACTGTTGCATAAAAACAATGAAGTATGGAGAATGGCAGTTTCTGCCTGCAATGAAAGATTCTAGTCCAGTATTTTTTAGAGCCACCTCCATGACAGTAGGGAAATATTACAAATGGGTATTCTGTCCCTTGGGTGAGTTTCATAACAGCCTTACTTGTGAAATCCCTTTCAGCCCAATCAATTTCATACCAACATTTCCTAGGTGTACTGGGGCTATTGCAAGGGGGAAATCGCTTTGGAAATGCTTCCTTGCATAGCTTAATGACTTTATATCCTGTCTAGCTTGAGGCGATCAGAATGCGATGCAACTCTGATTATTAAGATAATGCCAAGCCTTGCCCTCCCATACCTGACCAAGGGCAAAGAGTAGCCCCTCTTTTCTTCTCTGTGTCCTTGCTGGAGTAACTGCATGCTTTTCTTTTCAGGCTTCGTCCCTGTGGCTGCCAGTGCCGGGGTACATGGATAAGGCCTGCTCGCTGGCTTGCCCATCTTCTAACTTTTCTCTGTTTGCCAAAGGTAGGTGACATTTGCAAGCAGAGTTGCTAGTTAGGAGAAGATTGTGCCTGCCAAATGCCAGAAATACAGGGACGGTGGCTCTTGTGCCACAGACATGTATATTTTTTCCTAAAAAGGGCGCTGGTTGCTAGAAGATGGCTCCATCTCATTGGCGGTGCGCAGAGGGTAAGGCCTCAGTAGACACAATTGCATAGAATCCTCACTGATCGTGGCTTATGTCATTTGAGGCATCCAGAAGCTTGAGTTTCTGATTTCCTGGCTTTGCAGACCTTGAGACGAGATGGGATAGCCTTAACTCTGGTCTTAAACCAGCAGATGTTTCATCCCTAAATGAGGGAATGAGAGCGAGAGTGCGGTATTCTGTATTTTTAACCTTTCAGTAATAGAAACATGTGGGTAAGAATCCCACAATAGATATCACCATCGCTTTCTTAATAAACCAATAATTTTATTTATTTATTTATTTATTTATCGATTTATATCCTGCCTTTTTCTTACAAAGTGCTCAAGGCAGCTTACATCTCCTCCTCCATCTTATCCCCACAACAACAACCCTGTGAGGTAGGTTGGGCTGAGAGTCAGTGACTGGCCCAAAGTCACCCAGTTGGCTCTGTGGCTGAGCGGGGACTAGAATTCAGATCGTCTGAGTCCCAGTCCCATGCTCTTAATCACTACACCACACTGGCTCTCAATTTTAGCAACATTCCAGCAGGTTGCAGTGAGAACAGATATGTCACAAATAGAATTATTATAATTTTCTAGCAGAGCAGAAAAAATGAGAAAATATTTATTCAACTGTCTTTCACACAAACAACAAAAAACAACAGCAAGGATGGGAAGAGAGAAAAATGTCCAGGAATTGCAAACTTTTTTTGTAGCTTTCTAGAAATGTTAGCACTTCAAAGGTGACATCTTCCAATGCTTGACAGTTTGATAATGAAAAACCAAATGGAGCTGAAATTAAAATACCCTGACATTTTAAAGTTAGGGTCAAAATAAGTATTAGAAGGTGCACTGTTAATTGCCTTTTCTTAGTTCCCTAACTTTGTGCTGAACTGAATTGTCACAAGTTTGATTAATTTTTGCTGCGTTCTCTTTCACACTATATATTTTATCTGCAACTGACATTATTTGCTCATTCCCCCCAGAATGTGGTGGTTCCATTTTCTCAGGTCTTCACACCTTTTACAGTCTGGATGCATGATTGTTTTTCTGTCTTTGAAGGCAGGTGCAGGGCCAGCCTGTCCACTATGGACTGGGAGATGCTGGACAAAGCTGGTAATCCTAATTCATGAGGCAGTGGTCCAACAATGCTGAAAGATGCAACTTTCAGCACTGTTTAGCCTGCAGTTCCTGATCCTGAATCTTGGCATATAAAAGATCCAGGGCCCAAAGAATTTAAGTCCAGGGCTGTGGAGGCGGAGGCGGAAGAAATTCTTTGGCTACTGGACTCAGTTGATAAAAATGTACCAACTCCTACCTCTCATATCATCATAAATTTAAAATACAATATAAATAATATGTTAAAAGTTCCTGTTTCACTGATAATAGTTTGATTAACCTATTTTTTCAGCATCTATTTTAATTCCATATATTAGTGAAAACGGCATTCCATGAAACAGAAATTCACAATGGCAAAAAAGTGTCAACAAAGACAGCTGTTTCTGAACACTTTTCAATACAACAGATGGGAAATATGTGTATCATTGCATTATAGAAGATGATGATAGTGAAAAAGAATGTATTGCAAATGGGTTTTTTGTGGTTCTGATAAAATGCATCTACAATCTTCTACAATGCAATTTTATTTCATTTAATGTAACCTGAATTGACCAATGTTTTCATTTTCTAGGTTATGTCACTTGTTTAAAATCTAATGTTAGGGATGCTTGTAATTTCTTTAATAAATAAAATTAAGAAGCCACAATGACATAGTTATAGCCCTTAGATCCAAACTTTAGAAGGTTAGGGGTTTTAAAGGGTGTGTGTGTGTGTGTGTGTGTGTATTTGTGAGCCGCCCCGAGGCTTTGTTGCGATGGGGGTGGCATAGAAGTGTTTTAAATAAATAAATAAAGTAGCCTGATGATTCACATCGACAGTAACAATGCCTTGTAGGCCGAGTGCTTTCAATCAGTATACGAAATAAATACTTACTATATTCCTATATCGCTATATAAATAAAGGAGTTGCAGTTGAAGGTTTTTTGTACCAACTCCACAGCTCTGTTCAAGTCTACACAAAATCCGCATGTGACCAATTTAAATTTTGCAATCTTAGTTATTTAAATTTCACAGAAGACAAAGCTAGCTAATTAATTTGTCATCCAAATCATCTGAAAGAAAATGGCTTTTTCCATTAATTTGCACCCTGCTGTAGATCACTCCAAACCAGTAGATCTCTTCTGTGAAAATTAAATCACCTGAAGGAGTGTGACTGGGTCAGCTAGTATGGGGAGTGTCTAGAACAGGGGTCCTCAAACTTTTTGAAATGGGAGCCAGTTGAAAGGCTGTGGTGCCCGTCGCGGGCCGGTGAGGTGGGGGCGCGGGCCGTTGAGGTGCCATCGGGGGCACGCGAGGCAGCATTGGGTGCACGCAGTGGTGGCTTGCTCACTCGGAGATCTCCCAGCGAGTCCAAAATCATCTCCGGGCGAGGGAGCCACCACCTCCCCACCCATGCAGCAGGCACACACGCGGGCGGAAGGATCCGTCGCGCAGGCCGTAGTTTGGTCTAGAAGGACCTGAGGCAAGTGAGCAAAATACCCTCGCATGCTTGCCATGGGGTTTCTGGGTAAGCATCAGTACTCATTGCTCCCAAAGTACCCAAGCGATACCTCTGAGTAGCTGGGCCTGGCTTCCCCCATTGTCACGAATCCTTTCGGGGTCTTACTGCTCTTACCCCTTAGAAACATTATTTGTGTATATGTGTATGTGTGGGGAGGGGGGAGGGGAGATCCAATTTGCTTCTGCAATCACCCTCTGGCAGTTCTGAGCTGCCCCTTCAATGCGCCCAGCAGCCCTTTGGCTGTCCATGACTGGCCGGAATTTTTTTAATAAAATGCATAACAACTTGTCAATCAAATTTGCACATTTTAACTTTTTGTGCTCATAATTGTGCAAACATGCATTTTTTAAAAAATAGCACAGTTGTGCAACTGCAGTCTTTCACAGTAAACTGGAATTTTACTGCATATTTTTATATGTGCTGAATAACCTTTTTATTCAAATGTTATTTTAATTGTTAATATTATTTATTTATTTTATTCTTTGGCCAGGGAGACTTAATTTATATTGTTTTATAGGATTCTATTTATATATGGTTGTGAGCCGCCCCGAGGCTTTGGCAAATGGGGCAACATAGAAGTTCCCTAAATAAATAATACTGGTTGGTAAGCCATCCTGAGATCCGTTTTGGGTAAAGACAGGATAGCAATGTTTTAAATAAATAAATGCTCTGGAGGGTTATGCTATTGGATTAAAATGCACCTTGCAGAATGATAAACAGTAGCCATCACAGATTTCTTAAGAATAAGTCATGCCAAACCAACCTAATCTTATCTATTCAAATCTAGAGTCATCATACAGATGTTTCATAAACAGCAGCCAAGGATGTTTTTGAGTTATTTCCCCCCACATTTCAAATCCCATGCATGGACAGATACCTTATCCATTATATTCTACAATTTCCTTGATGAATATGCTCGGGGAGGTTATTTTTACAGGATCTGATTCAATCCATAGCAGAATTTGCATGCCTTATAATTGCAACCAATTAGTTCGTGTGATTTGTGATTTGCACACACTGGTTGATTCATGCAGAAATCCGGCTTCTCTCTACTTTTGCATACTCTCCTTCTCAGGGATTGAGACACGGCTACCCAGACAAGATGCATTTTGTGTTAAAAGCATTTTGTGTGAAAAGTGTCACTTGGAGCATGTGCGGCACCCAACCTGTTTTCAGAGAGGATGCTTGGCAACAATGAATTAAATAGGTGCTTGCAGTTCAAAACTAGCAACATTACAGCCCTTCCTCAGCTACTTTCCCTTTCCCCATCTTCTCCCCATCTTGCTTCCTAATTTCTTCTTTTCAAATTCTTTATCCGCCTCATGGAAAGTAATGAACATAAGTGGATTCTCTTTCCTACTGACAGCAAAACGACTGCATAGCTGGAAGAAGAAACACTCACCTTCTGTTATGCTGTGGATCAAGGACCTTATAACATTTTCCATATTTGAACAGATGGCAAATATACATCATTTCCAAATGGATAAGTATTTGTGTGTGCTAATAAGCTGTATGTAAACTATGTGTGGATTTATATGCTGCATATACATTTTTAATATTATGGTACTTATTTTAGTGGCCCTCCATCTGTGGAATGACTGCCCCATTTTGGTCTACCTGGCACCAACCATGTAATCTTTTTGACAGCAGAAGGCAACCCTTTACGCAGAAGCTTTAAATGATATACCTGTTTATCCAGATGTTTGAGGGGATTACCCATCCCAGGTGTTTTCCCTTTACAGGGTCATTCTTCACAGCATGCCTTAAAATGTTTGATGTTTCTTTGATAAGATTTTATGGTATTTTATGGTGTCTTATTGTCCCGTATTTATGGACATTCTTAAACCACCCAGAGAGTCCCAGCTATGGGGTGCTACAGAAATGAAATACTTCATCTTGCTCCTCACTGGTCAGTTTGTAAATGTGTAGCAATACCCTCAAGTGTCCCAGGAGAAACAGCTTTATTGAGACTTCTGCTGCTGGATGAAGGGAGCTCAGCATCGGTTTCAAAATTCTCTTTGTGACTTATGTTAGGCTGAAAATATTTGCTACAGAGTTGGGTTTATTGTGTTTCCAACGGATGCAAAAATTGCTTCTGATTATATGCTTGGATGCTTTGTTGACCAGATTACCAGTGAAGCCAAGGATTTGAGGCATGGGTCCTCAAACTAAGGCCCATGAGATGGATCCAGCCCACCATGGCCATCCATCCGGCCCACATTTGCCATTCACCGCCCGCGTGCACGCGTGCTTACTCCTGTATGAGGTGGTGACTTGCTCATTCGGAGCTGGTTTTGGACTCGCTGGGAGATCTCCAAGTGAGCGAGCCACCGCCACGCATGCCCGATGCCGCCTCGCGTGTGCCCGACGGCACCCCCACCTCACCGGCCACTGCAGGCTTTCAACTGGTCCCCTATTCAAAAAGTTTGAGCACCCCTGCTTTGAGGAGTGGATTTGGGGGGGGGGTCTGCTGCAGCATTGCCACTGCTGCCATCTGGGCCTCCAGGGACAGCTCTGGGTCAAGGAGCACTCCCAAGCTGCAGTCCTTTAGAGGGAGTGCAACCCCATCCAGGATTGGGCCAAAATCACTTACCTGAAAACCTGAACCACATACCAAAAGGACCTCTGTCTTATCTGGATTGAGTTTCAGTTTATTGGCCCTCATCCAGCCTATTACCTCGGCCAGGCACCAGTTCGGTACAGCCACTGCCTCACCTGGGTTAGTTGAAAAAGAGAGGTAGAGCTGGGTGTCATCAGCATACTGGTGACTCTGCAGCCCAAACCTCCTGATGACCTCTCCCAATGGTTTCATGTAGACGTTGAATAGCAAGGGGGACAAAATAGAACCCTGCAGTACTCCATGGCAGAGTTGCCATGGTGCAGAGCCAAAGTTCCCCAGCACCACCTTCTGGAATCGGCCGGTCAGATAGGAACAGAACCACTGCCAAGCAGAGCTTCCTTCTCCTAACCCGGCCAGGCTATCCAGAAGGATGGTATCGAAAGCCGCTGAGAGGTCCAGGAGAACCAATAGGGATGCACTCCCCCTCTCCCTCTCCCTGCACAGGTCATCATACAGGGCGACCAAGGCTGATTCAGTACCGTGATTGAGTCTGAAACCGGACTGCATTCGGTCCAGATAGTCAGTTTCATCCAAGAGTGCCTGGAGTTGTCCCACCACCACCTGCTCCAGCACCTTGTTTTAAGAAAATTATACTGAATTTCTTGCTGGCCTCACCAGTCAGATGTACTACAATAATTACTCTTTTCCAAGGCATGGAGTACCTCATATCAGCAGCTGAAAAAGGGGCTCTGCCATGTGAGTTGTTTCTATCCTGAGGCCAGTATATGTCTGATCAGGACCAGAACTCTCTCAGGTGGCTCTTTTCCTAGATCAAACCTCAAGCCTTTCTGCAATTGCTCTTCTCTGGTCCCTTCCCCCAGCCAAACTGCTAAAGCCCATCTGCTATTTCTGGGTCCCTACCTGGGAGAAAGGATTGAACTAGCTCCCTTGGGTCCTTGGCACCACCTGGCTTCCCTGAACACACGGGAAGGCTTTATCCAAGTCCATGGAGGTGCCTTTCAGCTTCCCTCCTCATTTGCAGTCCCTCCCTAAGCAAAGTTAATAAGCTTCTCTTTCCTCTGCTCCACATTATCTTAAATTGCTTGTGCTTCCTGGGAACCTCGAGGGATGCGAGTTTCCTAGTCATCTGTAGCTCTGTTCTGGGCAAGGCCTAGCCTGTTCACACTGCCTTTCAAAGGGTGCTTCTGAACTCGTTCCCTTGCCTCCCTCCTTTTGTAGCCAAGCTGAGGCTCATTCGGCCTGCTCCCAGTCCCGCCCCCCCACCTGTAACTAAGGTCTGCTGGGCATGGCAGTTTCTCAACAGGCCTTAGTTACAGGTGAGAAACCCCCAGGTGGTTCTGCTGCTCTGCAAGTGACCCCTCATCAGTTGAAAGACATGACAGGGATGTGAACAGCCTGGGAAAGGGAGGGCATCACCCCACCACACACATGGAGCACACTTCATAGCCTAAAATGTAATAATGTGGTAGATTGGTTAGGAATCTGTCTGTGTCAGAGGAGCTGCCTTATGGGACTTGGGCTCCTTCCCCATACTCTAGCTCCTCTGGGGGCGGGGGGGGGGGGAGAGAGAGAGCGAGCGAGCGAGAGCGCTTCTCTGCATGAGGCATTGTGCTTTGCAGGGCCTTTTCATGTTATCCTCCTCCTCCAGTGCCTTTCCTTGCTTTCCAGCCTTTTCATTAATATATATATATATATATATATATATATATATATATATATATGAGACAAAAAAGCCAGTAAAAAGAATAAAACTGTGGCAAACAGGAACAAAAGCCTTGTGAGAAGTTGCAGATTTGCTATCATGCCACTATACCACAGCGCCCATCTGTGTGGTCAGTTAATAGAATGTGCTGAAGGCAGAGGAAGGCAAACCGCTGGGTGAAAAAAAGAAAGGCTGTGTAATGGACGCGTTTTTTCTTTGGCACCAAAAGTGGAAGAAGAGGTCCCAGTGGAGCAGTGGAATAAACCCCTCCTTTGGAGAAGCTGAAAGTGAGAACTGTGTGCAAGAGAGATCTCATCCAGCTGCATTTACAGAAAGCCACCATACCCTAACCAGTCCCATTGGCATTCCTTGAGGAAGAAGTGGCACATGTAGTCCCTCTATAATATATAAACACATTCTAGGATTTCCTTTACTTCAGCAGCTTTTCCCCAGCACAACACATAATCATACCCTTCTGTTTTTCCCTCCCTGCTACACAGATTCAATAAATCATGCACCATGTTAAAATCATAAGCTCCAGCACTTCCATTATCCAAATCATAATAGGGCCATTCCATTGTACAAGAGTATCAATTTACCCACAGGGTAATCATCAGGGCTGGATGTTATTTGAGCCCAATTTTTAACCATAGAATCCAATACAGTACGCTCCTTTGAGTATTCCTCTCCCATTTTGAGACCTCCAGGTGCCCCTTTTACTAAGGTCTTACACCAGTTTTACATCTTTTCTCCCCTATAGGGCAATACTACCAAAGGTTGAGACCACTGGAGGTTTGGTTTGATCAGGACCAACACCAGACTTATGTCTCCACTCCCGCTATGGGGCAACACCACCAATAGCATTTCTCTCACCTTCTTTGTTCTCCTTCATGGCAGCCAGTATCTCCCCAATCTCCTGTTGCCAAAACCTCTACAAGGGATCTGCAACTTTTTGAGCAACCAGAGATGGATCAATTGGCAGGCCTGGCCCTAGGAGGGACTGTCCAGTAGACCTCTTCTCACTGGGGCTGGTGACAAAAGAGGGCATTTTTTGCCATCATTCTGAATCTGATGGTGCAACCACGCTTGGCTCACCCCTTCAACAGGACCTCAGAAATAAAATGCCCTCCCCCAAAACAGTTGTGATCCTTGTCTTACCTTACAGGCAACAGAGTAAAACGGGTCCCTCTGGAGTCCCTGTTAACCTTCAGTTAACAACCCTCGGGTGTTACAGTCCCTGCTCTCACTAAGAACTGGCCCAAGGCATATTTGGTGAAACCTGCAATGGAATTGCACCAAGGGATGGACAAATTTCAGGGGATTAAAAACATTTTGACTGGAGTTTTGTCTTCCTTATCTAGCCATTTTATTTCGGAACACTGTGCCAATTTACAATGGCGACAGAGACAAGCAGTTTTAATTAAGCCATTAAACTTGCTTGGTCTAATTATTGGCTTCTAATGATTGAATCTATTTTTCTGGACTAAAGCAACTGTGTTTGATTATTCCTTTAATGAGTTTTAACAAACACAGTGTTCCTGTAATGGAAGTGCTGCTTTCCTGTAGAAGCATCAAGGGGGCAGCCCAGCTCTCTCGTTCGCAATGGTATCCTCTGGAAGCAGAATTCCCAAGCAGCTCTGTCAAGACGTGCTTTAGTGCTGAGCAATGGGCCTGCAACAGGCACGGCATCTGTGTGCACCTTTTATTCTCCATTTCGGTATTTCTCAATGATTTGCATCGGGTGATTATTCTGGACTTGAAAAAAAAAGAAAAAAAAGAAAGGGGGATTGTAGCCCACTAATATTTCAAACCTATGCAAAAATACTGGCTCATTTCCATGAGCTTTAGCTTTGTTTCTTTTTGCTAGCTGAATAGTTTCATATACCAAATATCCTCTGCCATTTATTGTACGATTAAATGTTACAATGATTCTAGCAGCAGTGGTAAAAGCTCTAAAGAAGATTTGCTGATACAGTGTTGAAACAACCCCCCCCCCCTTCCTCTTATATTTACCCAGCCTTAGGAAGTTCCCTAAAGGAGAATATTTTCCCCAGATATGATCAGCAATTAAATTTCTTCTGCAATAGATCAGAAAACAAAGAAACTGCCCTGTAGCTGCTCCCCAATCACCAACAGCAAGCACAATGCATCCTCCGTCTCAGAAACTTTGATCTCTGCTGTGCCTGGTGTTCACGTTTCATAGCTTATAATAGGCCACTTATGCCTCTCTCCTTAGACAGTTGCTCTTTTCGCCTGTGCAAACTGCCTATGGAGTCATCAAAATAGCCCCTCGAGTTCCATGAGGATGCTACATAGTAGGAACTACCTGTAAGTAGCAAAGGTATGAAGAAGCAATGCATGGAGCCTGCCTCACCATGTGGTGTGTACCTGGACTTGCTTCACACCCAGCAGGTGGTTGGTTCAAGGTTCAATGCACAGAGGATTTCCTGTGTGCGGGTGGGAGCTAGCAGGATTCCCATGCCCAGGGCCGTCTTAACAGCATTATGGGCCCCGGGCAAAGCAGTGTACTGGGGCCCCTACGACAAGTACAACTACTGTTAATTTTGGAAGTTTTCCAATTTTCCAAGGGTTAACATACACAGATTAGTATGGGGCCCACGGGCAAGTGCCCATCAGGCCCATGCGTTAAGACGGCCCTGCCTGTGCCTGTACGGAAAATCCTTTAAAAAAAAAAAAAAGTTTTATTTGAAATTATAATCCTAAAGACAAAACAAAAAACTAAAAACAACATCCATCATCCTGTAGAGAAAATCCTACATGCAGGCTGGGTCATGTGCCTGGGGGTGCTCCTGATGAACCCAGGGTCGAGCAGCATGGCATTACAGCATGCCCCTTCTGCAGAGAAACAGAACTCCTGCAGGAGGTTCCTGATTCTGAGTATTTGAACACCTTCACATCCTTTTTGCTGTTACTGGTCAGCCGGCCCTGTAAGCAAGCAATGATCCCCACAGTACAGATGGGGAGCTGCCTAGGGCGGCTTGGTGAGAGGCAGAGGCAAGGTCTGACTTTCTCCTTGACAAGGCATAGCACTATCCTATGTACGTTTACTTACAAGTAAGTCCAGAATACGTTTGCTACCACATAACTGCATGGAATTGCAACCTCAGTGTCTAACAGGTAGATAACTCTCAGCATGAAACGCATACAGTGCAGTTGAGCCTTGCCTTCTTTCCACGTCTGTGTAATTTCATGGACCCCAGTAATCAGGGCCATTACGCAAGAGCAGCAGAGGTTTTGGTGCTCCCACCCGTCTGCTTCCCTCCCACATCCCTGCATGTCAGGGGCTAAAACAAACATCAGCCTTCATGGTAGTATCAGTGTTAGGGCAAGTGATTAAAGGTGGAGAAGTGGCTGGGGCGTCCTCGGTTATCTAGATGTGGTGATCCTGATCCAGATCAGCAGCTGGTGTACATAGTTAGTAGTAAGAATGAAAAGTGAAGCTCAGCTGGGTCCTGGGTATTTCATGCAGCATGTAGTCTAACCCAAAGCAATTGCCATACATTAGTTCTCACAACAAGAAGAAGCTGTTTTCATTTTCACACCATTCTCAGCAGAGTGGAACTTTTGGGTAAGGCAAGACAGAAGGTGTCCTTGGTCATTGTTCTGGTTGTATAAGAACAGAAGGTGATTGTTAAAAGGGTTTCTTTTCTTTGCTTTTGCAAATATAGTAGATGATAACTTCTTAATTTCAGTTCCATTTGTGGAGGACTTGGAAAAAGTGACCTATGATCATATTACAGTGAGGTCTGGTGAGAAAGGATATGGTAATTGTAGTGTAATAAAGCACATCTGGGTTCTGTTTAAATGGCAGAATTTGCATTTAAATGGAAGTTACAAAATGAAACATGTAAACATTTGATAGGTGCAATTTTTGATTTACAGCTTCTGCAGAGAAGGTGAAACTGCTTCCGGTCCCAAGGAACTCATGAAAAATTAACTGTGCATTTCGAGTCACAAAATTCCAAAAAGTGTGGCTTTTCTGGCACAGCTACATGTAACTGGTACAGTTTGTAAATAAAAACAATGAATTTGGTGCATGTCTTAGACAACTCTTAATCAGATGATCTCTCAAGAGTTACGCTGCTGCTTAACAGATAGTACTGCACCAGCAGCATCTACAGTAGTATAATATAATCACTCTGAGAAAGAAATTCAGCCTGTTAAAAATAAATCCTTTTAAAATGTTCCTTATTTGAAAATGCTACAATTGCTCTTATTAGGTATAATTCCTATTTTCTGCTATTCTTCCCTAATAAAATGACTTCTATTTTGTCTTTTGGAAGAAATTGGGAATGTCTTTTTTAAAAATATACATAACATACATATACCTGCTAGAAAGCTTATTGGCAGCACAATCCTATATATGTACACTCCAATGTTAAGGCTCACAGAGTTCACTGGGAGTTTACGTGGGGGGGGAAATGTCCCTGTCAAGGTCAGTTTACGAGCACCATTTGCTTTTATGCATGGTGTCCAGTGGGGCACCTGTACTCCCAAAGATTGGATTCCACCCCACTCACTCTGTTGTGCAAGAACCCACTGCACATGCAAAGGAGGTTGGAAATGCTAGTTTACTGGCTTCCAGGTGACAGAATCTTAGCTTTCAATTTGCAGCTATTGGATCTGTGGGAAAGATCAAATGTTTGAACCTCTGCTGTTTTATTGACTGGAGCCCCAGTACCTGCAGGCACTAATGATAATGCATTACCGGGTAGGGGCAAACTCAGCTACAAAATCACAGTCCATGTACAGACACTTGTATAACCTGCTAGTCACGTACACCACTACAGAGTGTTAAGTTTCCAGATAATCTTAGTACAATAGCATCCTGATGTCTTTAGGCATGACAATGTTCTAAACCATCAGAAATACTGGGAACAATAGTATAGAAAACATTAATGATTGCTGTATTGATAGGTCAGTGTAGAAAATTCTTGACAGTTCAGGTCAGCTGGGTCTGTCTGTTTAAACAGGCAAATGTGTCTGATGGAGGAGCCCTTCAGGAAGTCTGGTTTGACAACTCCAGGCAGCAGGCACTTCAGAAGCAAATGGGCACCATAGTTTCAGCTCTGCACAGGTATTTGCCTCCAGCAGCTTCTCAGTCTAGCTAATAATGCTGTCTTCTCAAGGCAGTAGCAACCTAAACAGCAACCTGGCTGGGGATTCTGCTGCTTTGTGAGAAAGAGGTATATACTTGATTTTATAACACAAAGGCACATATAAGCAATGTTTTTCTACCAGGATTTATCTGAAATTTCCCAACACAGGAAATAGTGGGACAAGCTCCCATGGTCTATTTTACTTGCTTCTAGCCTCATTCTTAAGAGCAGAAGAACAGAAGAAAAGCCACACTAGATTAGACCAATGGTGGCAAACCAGCTGCCCACCGGATCCCACAAGCAGGAGGGGGACAAGACTTCTGCCTGCCCGAGCTCCTCAGCAACCAAAGCATGCAGGCATGTTGCCTCTGGTAGCAGAGGTAGCACACAGCCAGCAAGGCTAGTAGCCATTAATAGATAGCCTTCTCCTGCATGAATTAGTCCAGTCCCTGTTTAAAGCCATCCAAACTGGGGGGCCATCGCTACTTCCTGTGGCAGCAAATTCCATAGCTGAACTATGTGCAGTGTGAAGAAGTACCTCTTTATCTGTCATAAACCTCCCACTAATTGCCTTCATGGATGACCCCAGGTTCTTGTATTTTGAGAGATGGAGAAAAAAGTCTCCATTTCTTTGCACATGCATACTTTTAAATACCTCTATTATGTTTCCTCTTACCTGTCTTTCTTCTAAGTTAAACAGTCCAAGTTATTGTAGCTGCTTCTCATAGGGGAATAACTCCAATTCCTTGATAATTTAGATCCTTTCTCAAGTCTAATGACCAGAACTGTACATAATATTCCATATGCGATTGCACCAAAGGTTTGTACAAAGGAGGACGATCTTGGCAGTTTTATTTCAATTCCTTTCCTAAGTACACCTAACACAGAGCTTACCTTTTTCCCAGCAGTTGTGCACTGGGTCAACAGTCTGTTCTTTTTCTTGTCTCTGCAGCTGTTGAAATGCAGATTTCATGCTCCCCAGGGTATGTGCTATAAGCACCCTGAGTGTTCAGGATTAAATATAGCAATAAGGCACTCATACAAACAACAGGGCTCCTCAGTTCAGGTTCCCTGTATTCTTGCTCCCCATCTTCCCCCGCCCTTTCTGATTCCCACTCCTGTTCTCTGTTACCACACTCACCTCACCGCTTTTGTCTTACCACTCTGTGGAACTCCTCTTTGATCTTTGCCTTCATCTACACCCTGTTTATTGGATACCATGGTCTCACAACTAAAATAGGACCTTATTTTGCTTAACAGGGTCAGTTCATGCTGCAGTTCTTGAACTTGGATTCTGTTACCTGCAAAATGTTCAGTTTGGGCCTTTTCCTCCTTTTCTTCTTCTTTTTCTCTTTTGGAGTATCAGTGAAGATTGCCAGGCTTAAAATATTTTCTTTATAAGAAAAACCTATCTCTTGCTTGTCTGTTACCTGTGGCTGAAAATTTTATCCTCATCTAATATATCTTCTAAGTGTGTCCTTGCATATAAATTGCATACTTTGGCAGATATGCTGATGTAGAAAAAGGATTACTATAATAAATTGAAGAATAAAAGAGATTTATATGAATTCATCAACAGAAGGAGTTTAGTCCTTAGTGCAGATGGGGTGCCAGGATGTCAGACACTAGAGGTGAAAAGAGTTTTAATTAGCAAAGTTTTCTGTATGCAAAATAACTAATCCCCAGTGTAGCTCTCATTGCTACCAATCAACTACAAATAATTGGCAGATTATTCCAAATCAATATGTGAACTTCATGCATGTACTGCTTTGTGGCACTCACTGTCCCTTAACATTGCCAGATCACATGCCCACTGTCAGAGGAAAAGCCACAGCTGGCAACATCCCCCTGCCTGAACCTGATCTCTATACACACCAAATCCAGGGCCCCTTGCTAAGGCCTGCGGCTAGTGCAAATAACGACTCAGTCCTTTCATTCCAAGACCCCTTTCTTTTCTATCCCACAGGTGATACTTCCACTGACCAGTTGCAGTTGATTTGCCATCCTCCAGGCTAGAACTGTGCCTCACTCTCCTTCCATATTCCCCTTGGACACCCCCTATATACCTCCCAACCATATACCATATACCTCCCAACACCCCCTACATCAAGCTCTTGCATTCTCCCACTCACTCTTAACATATTTTCTTACTGGAAGTGGGAAAACTTCTTAGGACTTCAGCTCCTACCATCTTTAGGTATGCTCCTGGTTGCCTGTCGGGGCTCAGAAACATTCCAAGAAAGGAAGGTAGCAAGCAGTTGCAGCGAAAGAGGCGTGAGGGGAGGGGATTGAAAAAGGAGTTGTATAGTGAGTGTTTTGGCTCAGGCTGCACCTCTGCCTCACTTCGAGTTCTTCGGGCAGGTTACTTGTCCTCTGTGTCCAGCCAAGCCTCCCATGGTGTTGCCCACAACAGTTTCTTAAATTACAAAATGTGACCGTGGGACCATAAAAGTTCCTGACAAAAGAAGGAACAGAAATGCGGGGAAGCGGGGAGGGATTGGATGACTGGAAGAGATAGGATGAGGACTTCTGACCTTAGAAAATCTCTTGCTGGTTACAGCTTGTCCAAGACCTTGTAGGATTTTCCTCCTGAGTCAACTCTGTGGGACCAAGAATGCACCCAAGGGATCATGGGATTGCTATCTAAAGGTCTGTACATATTTTCCTGAGAACATCAAAATTTCAAACAGGTATGGGTCACCTGCCTTTTCTCAAAGATATATTCAAGTGTCACTTAACCAAACATTTATTTTCTTGCTGTGCATTCTTTTTTTCATCTGCCTGCACATCAGAAAAGAAGATATTGAAAAAGACGGTTCTTTTCCTTGATTGGAATGGAAGCAAATGCACAGTGGCAGTTTTGAGAAAAATAGCAACCCAGATTGTTAAAAGACAAAAGGAAAATAGCATTTAGTACCTATTGGTGGTGCTGCTGTTTTGCTTATTCTAAGAGTGTTAAAGTCTTTCTTTTAAAAAGGGATTCCAGTTTTTATAGCGGATTATCAGAATCTTCTTCCTCATTCCTATGAACACTCTTGTAAGAGAGGAAGTAAGACAGCAGTATTGGCCTGGCTCAGCTGTACCAGTGTGCTCTTTGCCGTTATTTTAAAAGAGGCAAGCTCTAAGAATATATACTCATATTGAAAGTGCTGATAGGTAGATTCAGGTGCACAATAAGACACACCATGGAACAAGCTACACACTTTGACATATAAGCCACCCTGTCTCCAAAATACTTGACTTAGTGATATCTGTGCAAATCTTGCCTAACCATGGATTTTGGGTGCCATTTTGTGTAAAAATGACTTTTTTGTGTGCAAAATGGCATCTGAAAAATATGTGGCTTCATGCTGTTTGCACAAATAGAGCTAGCCACATTAAAGTCACATGCTTTCTTGATACCAGTTTGCTAAAATTCAATTGGTAGTTTGAATGAAGTATGGAAAAGGTAGTCCCTCTTGCAGCTTGCTGGCTTGACCCACAATGGCTTGTGTTACAGATAGTTCCCATGTTTTGGACAACTTCCATTCCTGATAATGTCCTTAAGTTGGATATGTATGTCAGTCATGTGAGTAAGCCGAATGCTTGTCTTAGTACAGTGGTACCTCGGCTCACGAACTTAATCTATTCCATGACTCTGGTTGCTACCCGATTTGGTTGCGAGCCAAGTCAAATTCCCCCATAAGGCTCAATGTAACTAAGATAAATCCATTCTGTAAATATTTTTTGTAATCACAGGGAGGACGGGCACGATTGCAGGCATGCTCAGGGCAGGGGAAGACGAGCGCACTCGCAGACGCGCTAAGGGGGGAGACGGGTGCAGTCGCGGGCACGCAGATGCGATCGTGGCCATCTCCCCCTCCCCGAACACGATTGCAATCATGCCCATGCAGGGAAGATGGGCGTGATTGTCATCTGATGTGGAGCTCACGACTTGAGGCAAAATTTTTCTGAAATGTCTGCTCGTGAAATTTGGTCGTGAACTGATTTGGTCGTGAACTGAGGCGTTCATGAGCTGAGGTACCTGTGTGTGTGTGTGTGTGTGTGTGTGTGTACCTTTCTGTGCAAATAAACACTTTCATATTCACTAAAACATCTTAAACGCAATGCAGCATTACAGTAATGATACAGAAATAATAACGTAACTACAGGTACTGAAGAGAGAAAGAGAGAATCTGTATGTACATGTGTAGGTATACAGTATTGTAAAAAACAAATAAAAGAAACAGTTCTTAAAACAGTTTAGAACATTCTTGAGTTAATATTAAGACCAACATTAACTGATCATGTTGGAGCTGGACCTGGTGCTGGAGAGGCCGGGCTTGATTGTGCTGCTGAAAAGGAGGATGGTTACATTGGAGTGGCTTCCTTGAAGTCGGCCTCAGGGGTTGCTTGTGCAGCTGCTTGCTTTTGCTCACCATAACTGGGCTTGTGGCAGCTGAGGGCCTGGCTGCAAGGGCAAATGCTCCAAAGGAACCAAAGGGGAAATATGCGCTCTACACATGCCCCAAGACACACTGGCTTGGGTACACCCAAGCCAACACTGCAGAATAAAAAGCTGTGAATACTCTATCTCTAGGGAACTAGGCTGCCCCGATGACACATTGCCAAATGCATTGCATAGTTTCCTAGAGAAACACTACATAGTTCTCCAAACATAGGCTTGACTATTTCTAGCGATTCTCTAACTCTATAGAATAGCTGTGAATATCTCTAGGTACTATGTAGCCACTGATGACTCATCATCAAAAGTGACAAGTAGTTCCCTAGAGATATTCATAGTTTTTCATGAAAGGTATTCATAAAGGGTTTATGGCATTTGTAAGTACAGGTTGTTTGTAACCTGGGGACTACCTACTCAAATTTGAGTTCAGTGATGGACCCAACTACAAGCCTTGTCAGCTTGGTCTGTAAGCCAAAATTAAGCAACCCTGACAAAGCCATTGTAGGTTTGGATGATGTGCTAGTCTAGTAGGACTTAAAAGCTACCATGGCTTAGCATGTGGTTCAAACCCAGTGAAGTTACATCCAGAGAAGCAGTCTGTAGTTATGGTCCCCTGACTTGTTAGCCAAGCAATTGATGTTTCTGATACTCTTGTTTTACCAAATCACTAGGCATGCTGTGGTTTAAAAAATCATCCTTGGATGATTTACAGATTTAAGTATACTATCAAAGGCATTCACAGCTTATCACTTCTTCTACACAATACTGAAAACCTAAATGGTGTTTTGAAGGTAGGTTGGACCTTGGCAAAATTGAATGGACTCCCATAGTAAAAAATAGCACCAAATAGCAGCCTTGTTCCTTATTTGGCTATTAATGACCCCTAATAACTTGGTCATTCGGGACACCTCAGAATGACACTCACTATTCAGCAATGTATGAATTAAATTAAACATTAAAATACAATATGATTTATTGTAAAATAAATAATATTGTATTGTATTTATTTACAATCAATAATATGGGGCGATCCAGATGTCTGCCAGCAGGGAGAGAAAGTCGCTTGGGCTTGTGGTCCATGCCTGGCACAGGAGCGGCACAGTCATGTGGCAGCCGCCTCGCCTGAACGTGCCACGCAAGCCCCCCAGCATCTTTGTGGACCATGGCAGTCACATTTCTACATTTGTCCTTCCTATGCAGCTGAGTGGGCAGCTGGAAGAAGTTGGGCTAAAACCACACCGTCCTCCATGACCGGAGCCTTAAAAAGGGGACAACCGACTACATTCACGAATCAGAGAGCTTTGACTACGGGGTAGTATAAAAAGCAACCAACAAATGGAATAAATAAATAAATGCAATATTTTTACTGCTCAGCATTCTGCTTCTATCCCGTCATCCTATCCCTTAACAGGCTTCTTGGGGTGGTTTAGTGGTTCAAACTCACACTTCATGTTTCCAAGCATAGAGCAAACCCTCACACCATTAAAATCATGGAACACTACCTGGTCCATGGAGCTAGTCATTGAAAGCATCTGGGTTCCATCTCTGGGAGCTGCAGTGCTTGGGCCAAGGCTCCTTCCCATAGAGGATCTCAGACCATGGCAGCCATGCAGCTGCCCAGCGCCATCCTGGCCTGGCATTTCTGGCCATTCAGAAGCTTGATCCAGTATTCTGTAGCAGATGTGAAGTGGGCGAATAGTCTGCAAGGGCACAAGACTTCAGTTCTTTGACTCCAGCTGTTTTCAGAAAGCCAGTGACTTAAATGGGCACATGCACATGGCATAGCATACCCAGGATCTGAGCAGCAATCAGACAGGTGAGCCATACAGGAGGCCTAATTTAGCTGAAGGCGAGTGCAACATAGGAGTCTTCAAATTTAAAACATCGGCCTCCAGTTGCATTCCTTCACCTGTTGTGAGTTTGGTGGAAAAATCCCAGTTACACCAAGAGAATTAAGGACACAAGGCACATCTTACTTTGCTGCAAGTTTTGATTTGGTTTATTGTGAGGAAAGGAGTCAGCATATGGGAAGTTCTTCCCATGGGTGAAACCACGTGGTCAGCTGATGATGTAACTCAAGGGAAGGGGTTCTACCTTTTCCCAACTATCATTGCCAGATGTGTGAGAATGTATGTGCATTAGATGTAATTAATCTTCGTCTGTTTGAGATATGGAGAGGCTGCGAAGTGGAAACACAGCTGCAAAGTGGAAGAGCTTGAATCATCTTTGTATAAACCTCTGTAGGAAAAATAATCTCTCCTCCATCCGTGTGTGTGTGTGTAAAACTAGTTGTTGAAGAAGAATGGAGCCTTCCTTCTGCCATGCTAATTATCAGTGGGCAGAATTCTCTTTTTAAAGGGGTCAGTCATATGTGTCCTTATATGGCATGGCCCAGGTTTATCACCCTTTGGATACCACAGAATTGAGTATAGACTGTAGATTTGTTTTCCAGGCTGCTTGACAGTTAAGGGAGTTTTAACCATTGCGATGCATCTGTGGGGATCTTGCAGGTGGTTTGTGTCCCCTGACTTACAAAGAGCAATTTTCTTTTGGACAATGATTCTCTGTTGATATGGAAGTTTCATTGGACTTTCAAACAGCTGGTGTAATTCCTCCCCTGAAAACCAGAACTTTACACCTCACTAATTGGATCTTAACAGTATGAAGCAAAAAGCATAAGCTAACTTCAACAGAGGGGCTGCACAGAACTCAAGTTAATAATTCAGTTGTGCAGAAGAGCAGGCATAATTCAATCATTTGACTTCAGGAAGCAAGCTTTGGAACCAGACCCATTCTCTTCTAAAGAATTTTTTTTAAGCCAACTCTATAAAATTATCAACAGGGTGCACTGTTGGTAGTAATTTGTTTGGGATTTTTTAAAGCTTTAGATCATGTGCTTTGCATCTCCTGCATATTAGTTGATTTCCATTCTTCTGTTTGTTTGTTTGTTTGGACTTGGTGGATTGTTGCAAACACACTTAAAATCAAAATTAGATGTCCTGGTAAAACTCTGTGAGGAACTGGGCCTCAGAAGTTTATGTAAGGGCAGGTTCATAGAGGTATAAGCAGTTCTTCGAATAACCTGGATCCAAACAATTTAGATGATGATGATGATGATGATGATGATGATGATGATGACATTGAATTGAGGCTGGAGCTGGTACAGGATTGGCATAAGGTGATCTGACCCTCCAGCCCAACAAACAGCCAAGTGCCCACATTTGTCACAAGCTGAAGTTTCTGAATCCTCTTCAAAAGCTGCCCTGCAAAGGATACACCATAGTAGTCTAATACATAATAAATACCAGGTCTGCTTCCCATAACTAGGGTTGCAGCTGATGAACCAACTGAAGGTGATGTGGAAATGGAGCTGCGTGGCCCACAAAGGTACCGGGTAGACTCCGGCCTGCTGCCTCCACCTCTGCTTCTAGGAACACCGCTGAATCCAGGACACCCAAGCTAAAACCCCCAGTCTTCACTGGGCTGCCCACTGACTCAGCAGACCTCCCCACGAAAGCACTTTACTCTTGTATGAATTAAGCTCCTGCTTTTTCTCCCTCATCCATCTCAGAACTGCTCCTAAGTACCTACTTAGAAAATTTCCATAATTTTTCTGGATCTGTAAGTGGAGCTGTATATGGATGATATACAGTTAGAAGTGTGTTTCATTTATATACAGTGACACTACATTTCATGTAGATCTTAAACAGTACAGGGGACCAGGTGGAATTTGTCTAAAATGAAATACAAGGAAACTCAAATCCCCCCCCACCCACTGAGAGAAAGAAAGAGTGTTAATCAGGCCAAAGCCACATAATTTTCCAGCAAGGGAGACTAGATCAAGTGGATTTGAGATCACAAATAGAGTGATGTAAGTCACTTTGGGTTCCTCCCAAAATGGAAAAAGGTGGGATATAAATGTAAAATGATGATGATGAATGCAAAACAGGGACGGTGGGACCCACACAAAAACACTCCTTTAAAGGCATATTCTCCTGTTCCAGAAACATCCCCCAGTGCACAGAGAATCAAGTGACTGTGATGGGTGCAAAACTGTGTGGGAAGGGAATCTGCATAACCCAGCAAAATAGAAGATGATGATGCATCTGTACCCAGGGATAATAGAAGCAACACGGTATAACCCTGTTGCCTATGGACCTGATCCACACCCTCCCTTCTTACTTCCAGAACTGGAAAACCTACCTAATGTACAAGTAGCAGTCTCCTGAGCAGCTTAGGGAATTTCTCCTAGCCTCCAGGGACAGATGTTTGTGGATCTAAGCAGTAATCTAGCCATATGATCAACCAGTCCTTCTTCCATGCAAGCTGCTTTCCTGGCTGCAAAAATGGCTTCCCTGGCTGCTGATGACTTGAATCCAGAGATTGCCTGAGCTCTCTGCGAATTCCGACCCTTGCAGCAGGCCAGGCTTGGACTTCAGGCAGCAGTGGAAGTGTGCCGGCTTTCTCTGCTCTTGCCCTTACAGCAGACCTCAAGTTGAATTGGTTGAATGTTCAACATATGCAGAAGGGGCAACTGGGCTGTGCAATAGCTAGGATGAATTGTATGCTCCTGTTGCTGTGTCTCCTGTTGCTGCGGAACATCTAGAACCCACTTGATTATACGCATAATTTCAGCTACTCCCCCTTTTCTGGATCTGTAAGTGAAGCTGTGGATGTCCATGCCCACCATGGATGTCCACATGGTGGGCATGTCATGGGCAGAGCCGGCTGGTGCCAGAGGTCAGACTAGATGGCCCAGGAGACCCCTTCTGACTCGCTCTGTTTCTATGTTTTGCTTGCCCGTTGTGTTAAAAGGAGGAGGAAATGCACAGCTGAAAGTTCTTGTAGGCAGAAGTAGCTTCATGGTTGTTAAACATCTCACTGTGGAAGCCAGTGCTGTTTGCAGATTTCTCCTGTTGTATCTTGGTAATTTGGCAGATTGCTAATTTGAACAGAGGGGAAGCCCTCTAAATTCATAGCAGAAATGTGCAAAGCTGTATTTTTTGACAACAGAGATGACTCACAATTATTCATTGCCTCTTTCTTCTGGTGGTTGTTACCAGAATTTATTCCCAGATGGCAACTAGACAGCAGAGAGATAGAGAGCACGCGCGTGCAAACTGTTCTTTATTTACAGTGCTGACAAGGCACTGGAAAAGGAAATTGTTTATTCTGAAGGCAGGAAATGAGGGACACCTGCACTCCTCAAGCACAACTTTAAGCTCTGTCCTTGCAGTCGCAAAAACCACTTAGATTACAGATTATTACAGAGGGGAAGAGACAAGAGCTAGAAGGAGGAGGGTGAATCTGGCCATTGTCTATTACATTAAATGTCTGTTTGTCAGTGTGATCAAGAAACACAACAGTTGCCAGGCAACTCGAACAGGGCTGCAGCCTTCAGAATGTGGATCCACAATGTTGGAAGCTGTGGATCCACAATTTTGGAAGCAGCCCGTGGTTGGTGGAAGTGGGGAAGAGTGTCGCATTTTGACCTGGAAAGGGAGTTACCTCTGCAGAGCATCGCTCGGCAGCTCCCCATACACAATGGGGTGAGTCCTGCAGTGGGCAATAAAACTGTCTGTTGAGAGCTGTAGTCCAAAACATGCAGGGGAAAACCAAGTTGTCTACCTCTGCCTTTCCACTACTGGTGGGCACCATCCTGCTCCTAGGTGATCCGGGTTGCTCCCTGGGAGATCCATCATCAGGTAATAAATTAAAAGCCCATTTCTCCAGTGTTTTTCCAGGTGTCTGGGGAATACTTTGTTCATAGACCACTATACCTGGCATGGGGCTTGCATTTCTGTTGCCCTGGTCACAACAGATGGAGAAGGGTTTTGTCCATGCTTGGGTTAACAGAAGAGTCCTGAATCTTTGGCAAAGTCAGCTGGTACTAGTCCCTAAACCAGGAGAAACCACCTAAAACAGAGAAATCTACTTTTATGTTAGGTCAATGTGCTATCCAAAAATCTGCTGTTTATTTTATATGTGAAGTGTCTGAACCAGGCTAGGTACTTACCACTCTTAACTGAACCAAACATACTGGAAGATGTCCTTGATTCTCACATTGCTCTAGCACAGAACCAGCCCCGCTCTCCCTCAGGGCATCTTCCACTGCACTTGAATGTTATTCAGATTCTGTGGGGCACTTCTAGCTGCCAGCAGTGAATGGCATCAGTCATATAAAGGTTAAGGGATTATGCAGCTGCCCCCATTGATGAAAATGCTATGTTTAGCTTGCCTAGGCATTAGCCTCTAGCGCATGGTGTGCAACTCGTGTCCCTCCAGATTTCTGGGCCTGGGATTCAGGGATGTGGAGTTAGGTAGCACTGCAGGACTGGTATGGTACTTCTACAACAAGGTTGGACCACATTTTTCAATTCAAGGGTCAGGCGGCCATCCAGAAAAACTCTAAAGAGAGGCATGTGAAGAGTGGGTGTGACCATTTCTTTGCCAGTGGTACTGATTGCCTATGCAAAGGCAATTCCAATATGCATCTTAAAGTGCTGGTGGTCACTTTTAAAGGTCTGAATGTCTTGGTGGCAGCTCTTTGAAGGACAACCCAAACCTTCCTGAATTTCCCCAGAACCTGAGACTGGCCATATCGGCACTGCTCCTCTGCCTGCTCCTCTGCCTCACAGAGAGATCTGTTTGGGTGTTGGGCCCAGGAGGCAGGGCCTTTCCTGCGCAACCTCATTCCCTATGGAATGCTCTAGCACAGGATGTGTGTGTAGCCCATTCCCAACATTTTTAAAATAGGCCTGGAAGACCAGGGTTCTCTGGTCTGTTCGTCAATGAATGCATGCTGTTGCTATTTTATAAATTGCAGGTTTACTGTCACTGTTATTTTAAATGTTTCTCACCACTGTTTTAGGTCCTTGCATTTTATATTTTCTTGTTTTGTATTTAATCTGGTGAGTTTCTTTGAGGAGACTTAGCCTTGAAAGGCAATACAAACACAGTTTCAAGAAAGAAAGAAAGAAAGAAAGAAAGAAAGAAAGAAAGAAAGAAAGAATCAGTCCTGGGTTTGTCTCTCTTACCATGGTGCCACCATGGATGGAGTGGCGGCAGAGATGAAAAAACAGAAAGGGAAGCCACAAAGGGAGGGAAGAGATGCTGAGAGAGGAGGGAGGGAGGCAGGAGAAGCAAGCAGTGGGCAAGGTGCCAGGGCGTTGGTGGGAGGAGCTGTCCCTGGCCAAGGAAGGCTGGGAGCCAGGCCTGAGCAACTTGCTGTGAGGGCCACTGTGCTCATTTGGTCTGGGTGGCTGACTAAGTGGCAAGAGGAGGGGCAGAAAAATCACCCCTCTCATTTAAGGGGGTCAGTGGACTGGAGTCCTGGGACTGGAGTGGCTTCTTAGCTCAAGGAAAGGAAAAGTAATGTTTCGAAATGGAGACACAAAGACAGAACTATCCCTAATAGGGACCGCTGTCCCTCCCCAGCTACAATCTTGGGCAAGGAGCAAAGGAGCAAGTTACATGATATTCTGGTTTGCTAACTCTGAAACTGCTGGAGTTCAGTTAATTTATCCACTTGCACATCCATTCTTCACCTGTTTGTTGAATCAATAAGATGGAGAGTTCAGAGTTGGTGGTCCCACTGTTCCTGGACCTGATGCTGATTTAGGCTAGTGAAGCTGTCCAGAAGGGCCCACTTTCCTTTCCAATCTGTAATCTTAAGCCAAATCCATTTACCTCTTGATTTCACAGCCTCAGCAGGAAATGTGCACAAACTCACAAGGAAGGGCATTTCTACATAACATGAACCCCAGACTACCTCGTGACTCACTCACATGAACATGGTGGATGAAGAGGAAGTAAGCTGGGGATAGGAAAGTAGTGTCTGTTAGCTGCTTCCCCAGTTTATGTGTAAACCCTGTCTGTTTATGGAAATTTATGCCGTTCCTCTATAGCGGGCCACGTTTGTCAGTTTACAAAAGAGAAAATAACAGATGGCAAGAACAGTCATAGCCGCCAGCAGCAAAGAGATATTAGCCAAGATTCTCGTGCGGAGCAATCTGGCGCTCTACCTCGAGCTCAGCTTGGCCATGTTTGCATGCCTGTAACAGTCTTCCAGGTGTCAAGCACTCTGCCACTGCGGCACAAGTAACTCGTTCATTCTGCTACTTCAAAAACCAAAGGTCAGCTTCCAGAATCACGGTCCTTCGTTTCCAAGCCCCCTGGATTTTAAGATGATGACCATGGACCAGAATCCAAGCATCTGTGCACCAAGCTAGGTGGAAGACCCCCTCAGTGGAGTCAGTTCTGGAGCCACAAAGAGCAGGGATAAGTAATCCACAGCCTGGCTCTAACTAGGAGCTTGTGCAAGCTCTGACATATCCCTACGGGAGACTCACAAAGAAGGCAGGGGTTGGGTTGTCCTAAGACCTGACTTTTTTTTCTCACTCCCAAGACAGACCATTGCTTCTTTCTGACCTGGCCTTTCTGTACATGTTTCTGGGTGAGGCCCGGTTCTGGAGCTGCATCAACACATCTCAGCTAGAAGGTGAAGAAATTACTGCAAGCATTTATGTCAGCAAATAAATTTAATATTTTTGGCACAGCAAGGACTGACCTGGCACCACACACTCACTTCTGCACCATCTGTGACTCATGCAAAGAACAGCCTCTCCCCAAACCCCCAACTTCAGAGTGGGAGGTGCTTCAGTTTTCCAGGTGTGGGGCTGAACGATGATGCTGTGTGTCTCTGGCAAATGTGGACTTTGCTAAATGGCACCACGATAAGAGATGAAATATGTTTCAGAAGCATGTCCAGCACATTGTCCATGGGCCACAAGTTGCTTACTCCGGGCTACCCCAAGAGTCGCTGCCACCACCAAATTTCTGCCAAATACGTAAACCCTGGGACCCCACACACGCATGTGTTTTGTTTTAAAGGAAAAAGCAGCCTACAATGCTCCTGGGAGTGGGACGTTGGCCACCAGATTCTCCGACATTTTCCCAGCTCATGTTTGAATGTAACATGTGGATGAAAAAGAGCAATGAAATGTTGTTGTGGGGGCGGAAGTAGCCCCTTTCTCCTAGAATAGTATGAATTTGGAGTTGACTGACCCTTTTGCACTTTGATATCATACATCTTCCCAGGAAAAGAACTACAAATATGAAATAGTTTCTTACAGAAAAGCTGTCTTCTTGGATGGGGTATAGTTTTTGGGGCACACAGATATTTTGGGGTATTGTGGCACATAGATATTTCCCCCAAATTATTTTATGTCAATGTTTTGGAAGGAGGACAGGAGGATAAAGCTGCTTGCTGCATGAGAGGCAATGAGCTCGTTCACACATCGCACTGAGTCACAGTGGGTTCATCAGCTCAGTGGTCCATGTGGGCAGCCATTTGGCATATTCAAACTGGTACTCCAGCTGGTCCTGTCATGTGAACCCAGCAAGGGTGGGTTGTTGGCACAGTTAACAAACCACACACAACCCTTGGGCTGTTTCAGCATGTGCCCTGCAACCCACTGTGGCTTAAATAAGCTGGTGCATGCTGTCATGAGTTTGTGAACCTTATCAGTATAAATGAAACTTTAAAGAATCATCCTCATTGTGTGCTTTGAGTGAGGCATTATCTGTGCCTCTTAAAATTCGTGCTGTGCTAAAAATTCCCCCATTGAATAGAAAAGAAATGACTTTTGAAAGGAAATTCAAAAGAGAAGAAATGTGAAAGAAATGCTCATGGGTTGGGTTGGGAGTTCTTGTGCTTACTTACGGGGTGGCCCAGATGTGTGCAGGATTGCACAATCAAGCTGCAGCCTTCTCAGCTTCCAACACTTATTGAAGCCCAGGGAAAACATCGTGTGCCCCCCCCCCCCCGCACACAACAGCCTTTGTTGTGTTGCGGCGATTCACACTATCAGAAGAAGTTCAACATGAAGTATGGCACATCCTGGGAATAAGGCACAAATTCAGGTACTTCTTTCCTGAGGGAAGAAAATGTCTGGGAATTTGGAGGACTGATTTCAATTCTGTGCTAGCTCCACTGCTGAAGTGGGACATGATGCTGCCCCTGTCAGAGCTGCTCCAGGACTTTGGGGGGCTTTATAAACATTTGCACTAGATGCAGGATGTATCTGCAGTTACCCCTCAGGTGTGTAATGTTTTGATGACCCTGGGGAAGGAGCTGAAACCCAAAGAATGATGACTAGAACTTAGCCAACATTTCTCAGAAGGCTTTTTTCTTAGAAAAGTTATATGCTGCTTTTTTGAACCACCCCAGAAGTAAAGATCTACTTTGCAAAGTTTTCCCCAGACTTTCTTCACATTTTTTTTTAAAAAACCTGATGACTCCATTCCCTCTCCATAAAATCCAGGCTTGATGCTGGATTTTAATGGACTTTCTGAATGCTGCAAAATTAGGTCCAAGCTGCCAACAGACTTGCAGTTGCAACACCGCCCCCCATTTCATAAGATGATGACGATGATGAAGATGATGATGAAGACTATGATGAGAATAAGAATTAAACTGGGATGCTGGACTCAGAGGTACTCCCAGAAAATAAAACTGGCAAGGGGCTGGAGCCTAGGGCTTCACTCTGAAGTACCTTCAACCAACCAGAAGACAGAAAAAAGGCAAGCTGGGTGTGGTAAGGAACAGCCTGGGGCTAGAGAGGGTAGAGAGGGAGCAAAGAGGGTGTTTTGCTTGCAGAGGGTGCTTTGTGAAGGCACAATGGGATTTGGCCTTTGGTGCTCAGCCCCAACTTGGCCTCGTGCTTCGTTATTGGCCAGGTTATTAACGTCTTTCAGCCTCATCATTTTGACCTTCTGTGAAATGGCTGTTGCAGAACAAAACCGAGGATTCAAACAAGTGGCTTTCTGTTCGGCGGTTCAGACTCCACCTCTGTCCTGTATTCAGGTTCTTGGAAAAGTTCTTTTTCCTACCTGTCTCACCAGTTTTCCTTCTGGGAAATGAGTGACCAACATGGTATCCATTTATAAAACTACCTGTGACCCTCTCTCAGCACCCCAAAAGTACCCACTGCCTCAGAAGGGTTGGGAACCCCAACTTTTGCAGCGAACCAGTATCCACAAGCCAGCATCACGATTTTAGGCATCCAAGACTTTCAAGGGCTCCTGGACTTTCCTCATGACACTACAAATGGTTTGCAAACTGTATTATCCCTGTCATGTAATTCCGTAAGTTTCTCTTTTCTAATGGTTCAACCTTTTGTTGGAATTTACTTCATTGCTCGGTGAAGTATCACCCTGGGACTGCTGAGTATGTGTTTTTCCCATTTAACTACAAATACTCTTGGAGCCTGCAAGTACAGCTAGTTCTTTGATTTATAAAGGTCAGCTAGTGGCTGCATAGATCAAAATTTGACTTGTTTTCAATAAAGGTCTAGCTCTGACAATCAATAGGCTGAAGACTTTTAAGCTCCAGCCCCCAAAGTCCTTGTTAACTCTCTCATTCTACAGTAACCTTTGCCATCTTGGCTTCACTCCCACACCAAGGCAGCAACGAAGAGGGCGCCTGCCGCAGCCCATGGAAACGACCGAGAGAGAAGATCTCCTGTGAATCTGCTCACAGTTCAAGTGTCAAGAGAAGAATACACTGTCCCTTTATTAGAAGATCGAGAGCTGGTTCATAAAACTAAACAGCCCAGTGTTTGTTAAGCCTCGTCGTTTCAGAAGAAGAGGACCCTCTGCTTCCTACCTGCTCCCACTTCTCTTCCCCAGGATGTCCAAACCCAAAACTCTAGGTTATTGCGGCAGAAACCTCCATGGGCTGTTCAGTGAAGCAGGAGCAGGGTTGCACTGGGGAGCTGGCACACCTGTGCTTTCATGCGCCACTGCCTCAAGTCATGCTTGGGTCTCAATTCTGCAGTCAAGGCCAATTCAGGTGCAGCAGATTAGCCTCATATGGAAAAGTCCTCAAAGCATCAAAACAAAACACATTTGTGAGGCTTCTCAAAATTCTCCATCCTGTCTATGGGCAAAAAATCTTCACTCCATTTAGCTGAAGAAAAACATATTTGTGATATACCATCCTTCTACACAAATCATTGCCAGTGTCATGATCTGGAGAGCAGCATGGCTTCCCTGGCGCCTTATTGGAGCAGACAGCCTGGTTCACCTTGCCAGTATCTTAGTGCTGGGGGACTTTAATGTCCATGCCGGAACTGCGCTATGCAGGGTGGCTCAGGACTTCCTGGCTGCCATGACAATTATGGGGCTGTCTCAGCATGTCACCAGCCCAATGCACAAAAAAGCTCACACTCTCAACCTGTTTGTTTTTTTGGACAGGAGCAGGAGGTTCGAGGTCCTAATGTGGAGGGACTAACATTCACCCCGTTGTCATGGTCAAACCACTTCATGGCGAGATTTAAATACTGGGCCCTTTCTTCCTCTGCAAGGGTGGAGGACCTATTAGAATGGTCCACCCTTGGAGGCTGATGGACTCAGATGGATTGCAGAGAGACACGAGGGAGAACCGAGTGATATGGTAGACACGCCTGTCGAAGACCAGATAACCCTGTACAGCAGGAAGATGACTCGGGCAGTTGACCTGATTGCCCCTGAGTGGCCTCTTCATCATTCTGGCACAGCCTGGCTCACTCCATGTAGAGCGCAGGATGATGAAGCAAGAAGGGAGACAGCTTGAGCACAAGTGGAGGGAATCTCGCAATGAATTTGACTGATCACAGCTTAGAGTTCCCTATAGAGTTCACTATTGAGCTGATTGCCTGGCAATTAAAGCTGGTAAAATGACAGTGTTTTGGCACCTGCATTCGTTCCTCACAGTGCTGTCCAGCTGAACTATTCTGAGTGGTTGAGAGTCCCTTGCGATCTGGTTCGCTAGATGAGGTTCCTGAATACACAGCGACTCACAGTGACAAATTTGCTGTGCATGTTGAAGGAAAAAAACACTCAGATCCACTGTGAGTTGGACTCCTCAGCTGTTTCAGTTGGGTCCAGAGTGCCGTCTTCTAGTCCTGTTTTGCTAGATGAGTTTCAGTTACCGCGGCCCAATAATGTGGACAAGGAGCTTGACTCTGATTTTCCTACCACTTGCCCATTGCCCATCATGGATCCCTGGAAAATCTAAGGAAGGGTTCCCCCTTGGGTCCTGGAGGCTGTTAAGGCCTCCTTGAGAGAAGGGATAGTAAGAGCTTCCTTAAAGGAGGCTATGATAAGACATCTCTTTAAAAAGGTGCACTTGGATTCAGGACTGGTTGCCAACTACCAACTGGTAGTGAACCTTCCCCTTTGGGCAAGGTGTTGAAGCTAGTGGTGGCCAGACGGCTCCAAGCACTCTTGGAGCAAGTGGATTGTCTGGATCCATTTTAATTGGGTTTCATGCTGGGGTTTGGGATGGAGACTGTCTTGGTTGTTCTGTACGATAGAGGGATGGAAGAGTGCAACCCCAGTGGTTCTTCTAGACCAGCAGTCCCCAATATTTTGGCACCAGGGACTGGTTTTGTGGAGGGGATGGTTTTTGGGTTTCAAGAGCATTACATTTATTTGTGCACTTTATTTCTATATTTTGGGGGATGTTGGAGGACAGGAAGGCCTGGAGGAATGTTGTCCATCAGTTGTGATGGGTCAGACACGACTTTGCGACTAACAACAACAACAACAAATTCTATTATTTTTACATTGTAATATATAATGAGATAATTCTACAGCTCACTGTGATGCAGAAGCAGTGGAAGCTGTTAGGAGCCGGGCTGCACAGCGGTAGGTGGGCAAGCGAGGCTTCGTCTGCGTTTGTGGCTGCTGCTCAGCGCTGGCATTGCCTCCTCGGCTCCACCTTGGATCGTCAGGCGTTGGATTCTCGTGGGGAACACACGGCCTGGATCCCTTCCATGCGCACTTTGCAATGGGGTTTGCACTCCTATGAGCAATGGTGGCAACGCTCTTCATCCAGACCCGGTAAGAGCGCTGTGCCCCCCGCCAGCCCCGGTGGTTCGCGGCAGCTCCTGCCCGCCCACGAGTGGCACGTGGAGCTTTGGTGAATGGCTGCCTGCTGACATGCTCCAGGACCCCCTGAGCTTTGCCAGCTTCCCCAGGCAGCTCTTGGGTTTGCAGAGCGTACCCTGGTGTGGCGTTTCATCGATGGAGCAGGCCCCATGGGCCTGGAGCGGTGGGGGTGGGTCCCCTCATCCTCCACTGCATGCCCCTTCTTGGCTGGGAGGCTCCCATTCCTATGAGAGCACGAGCCCTGCTATGAAGCTCATGCTCTCGTAGGGACAGGAGATCTGGGTCGCACGATCCTTGGGAAGGTCTGGTGGGGTGATGCTGGGGCGCTGGTGCTGACACTGGGGAGTGGCTGTGGTGGGGCTTCACTCGCTTGCCCACCACTCACTTCCTGGTTCCTAACAGGCTGCGGACCCGGGGGATGGGGACCTCTGTGCTAGACCTCTCAGCAGCTTTCAGGACCATTCATCATGGTGTCCTTCTGGACATTTTACATGGGTTAGGAGTTGAAGGCACTGCCTCGCATAGGTTCCGATTCTTCATGGCTAACTGTGTCCCGAAAGTGGTGCTGGGAGATATTTGTAGTGTCTCATGGCGTTTATGCCACGTGATTCTGCAGGGCTCTATATAGTCTCCCATGCTTTTCAGCATCCATCTGAAACTGCCGGGAGGGGTCATCTGGAGGTTTGGACTGAGGTGTCACCCATATGCTGATGATGCTCAGCTCTACCTCTCATTTATGGCAAGCTCAAGTCCATGTAGAACTGGTGTCTGAGTTCGATAATGGGCTGGATGAGGGCCAATAAACTGAAACTCAGTTCAGACAAGATGGAAATGCTGTTGGTTGATGATCTGTCTGATGGGCCATTGTCCTGTCTTGGATGGGGTTGCACTTCCCCTAAAAGGCAGGGGCTTCAGCTTGGGGGTGCTCCTGGACCCCGCTATCACTGGAGTCCCAGATGAACTCAGAAACCAGGAGTGCTTTTTTCAACTGCAGTGAATGCAACAACAGTGGCCTTATCTGGATAGACAGGTAAGTTACTAATGTGCTGGTAACATCCTGACCGGATTACTGTAAAGCGCTCTGTGTAAGGCTGCCTTTGAGGACTTTAGCTGGCCCAAAATAGGGCTGTGTGTCTGGTCTCAAGCATCAGCTCTCAAGCCATAGAACACCTATTCTATATAAATTATACTGGCAGCCAGTTGAAGCCTGGGCCCAACTTAAACTGATTGTTTTAACATATAAAGCCCTAAAGGGCTCGGGACCTAGTTCCCTTTACGTTTTCCCATATATATTTACTCACTCATTGAGATATAGGCATGAGGTCCTTCTGAAACAGCCATACCTAAAGGAAGTGAAAGGGATGGCAATAAGAAGAAAGCCTTTTTGGTGACTGCCCCTCGCCTTTGGCATGGACTTTCTAGAGAGGTCTACCAGCATTGCTATCATTTTGATGCCAGGCAAAAACTGTTCTTTTCTGTAGGTATTTTGAAACCTAATTTTAACAGCTTGCCTGTAACATTTTCTTCTACTACCAGCAAATGGTTCCACCCCATAAAAATTGTAATGTTCGATTCAATTATAATTAAATTTGGTTTTGTTTCTTGTTGTTCGCCACTTTGAGAATCCTGTTGGGTTATTCAGTGGCATATAAATTTAAAAATAAAGTACTTGCAGAACTGGTACAGGCCCGGAGGTACTTGCACGGAGCAGAAGCACTGCAAGCATGAAAAACATCTGGAAGCCAAATGAGGGCCTAAAAAGCACTGCTCTGACCTGCCTAGTTTGGCCTCATCTTTATGGATGTTGCCTTGTGCTCCCGATCTGGCTGCCACTGCCAGTTCTGCAGTGTCTTCTTGACTGTTGCCGGTTCATACCCCACCTTTGCAGGAGTCTGATCCGCGCCTGCTCTTGACCTTGCCTGTGCTACTGGTTCTTCCCCTTTTACCAGGATCTGACCCTGTTGGATCTGACTCCCCTTTACCTCTGGCCATACTGTATCTTCAAAGGCCTCTGACCACCTCCCTCACCCCTGCTCCTGGTGCTTCATTTGCGGATACCTGCTGCTTGCATCCAAAGGCTGACAGCTTCTATGTATTTTTCAGTATTGATGACTTTCTTCAAGAAAGGCTTAATTGGTATAAAAAGTAAAAGAAGCTCTACCAGTCAAAATAAAATGAAATAAAAGTTTCCAAAAATATGTATTACTATAGTCTTCATGAGGCTAACTCAAAGGTTGTAAGATGATATGCAAGGTTCTGAGCTTTCCAGTTGGTAAGCAAAGCAAAAAGGGTGGGGAGAAGAAAATATGATGGATGCTCAACCTCTGATGTCTGAATTTGTTTAGAATCTTAAGACAGAATGTGGAAGGATGCAGGAAGCAATCAGATTAGACTTTGTCACTGCTGAGTTGGTTTCCAGTTGCCTGTGGGACCTGCTCAAGTATTGCCATGAAGAAAGAAGAAACATTTTTGAAACCATAAAATTTATTATTCAGAACTAAGAAGAAAGGGTTATTCAGAAAACATTTGATAAATGAGTTTCACAAGAACATTTTTCAAACTTCCCTTTGAAGGTTGAATATAAAAATTATCTGAAATAAGCGATCCATTTAACACTTCTCTTTCTTTTAGTGACTCCACCTATTTTTTAAAAATGTCATCACTTTAACATTGAAATGTAATAACATATCTAGTAATTTTTCTGCAAGTGTGCTGATTGCTGACTGACATTTTTTATTTGTATTAAATGGGATGCTTTTGTCTCTGCACCAGTGTTTGATACAGTGATTCCTAGGAGCAGAAATCTCAGCTGACTTCATCCAAACTTCCTGCACTTATCAGGGTCCAGATTTACCCCTGAGCTTCTTACAGTAAATTGCTTAAAGTCTGTCCTTAATACATCAAGAGAAGCAATTGTTTCCTTGGCAAGTTTCTTTGAGCTATAGTACTCGAGATTAATCTTCCCTTTTTGATATTAGTGAGCTAGCAAAGAATCAGATCCCTCCTTAATCAATGGTTCTTTGGCAGCTACAAAGGTGAGCAGTGGCAGAGCCAAATAGGAGTCTGTATCATTACTTATCTGCTGTCTGCCCACAGAATACATTCATCAGCAGCTCCATACTATCTGAGACATCCCATTGGTCAGTTGCAAGCAAGCACAGTGGACTCCATTCTGTTCATGGACTCCATGTGTCCAGCTCAGTGTCCCTGAGGCTGAAGGAGCCCGCAGCTCCAGTGCCTGGGAAGCCAATGAGCAAAGCCGACAAGAAACATCCCTGGGCCTTTGGCACTCATGAAGTCACTCTGATGAAGACATGGTGACCCATCTGTTTGCAGAGGGTCTGGGTTGCTGCTTTTGGCTAGGGATGCATGAAGAAGCCATTTAGGGGATGGGAAATTTGGTTTCCCTGGATGGGCTCCCTGGGCCCCAGCTTGCTTTCTTCTGGACGTGAGTCCTACTTCCAGGTGAGCTCACCAAGTGGCACCTGCCAGGAATGAAGCCCCGCAGGACTGCTGGGCAAGCAGCATCCCTCTTCCACACATACGGCTTGCAGCCCTTTTCGGTGCTGCACGTGCTGCAGAATAAGGTTGTTGGTTGTGCAGCTGGACTTCAGTGAATGTTTGCAGACTTCCTCTTGGCTCAGCTTGCTTCCAAAGCAAGGACTGAGCATGGGAAGAAGTCCAATGGAATGAAGAGGGACCATCCAGGAGGATGGTCACAACTCTCCTTTCCACAAAATAGCAAGTGCTCCAAGCACAGGGGTGACTCCTGCACCTCCAACATAAAATTGTCGGTATTCAGAAATGAGTAGGAGAATGTTTCAGCCTTCCAGGACACCTTTCTCCTGACCGGAAAATCACTAGCTTCTGACAAATGTAAAAGCAGAGAGTCCAGCATGGTATTTGCTGAACTCCTGAGCAAATTTATGAGCAAAATTCACGAACAAAGTAGCATTCAGGTCTTAATTTGTACCACAGATCTCTCTCCAGTATGAGTGTTAACTTAGAATCACGAAACTGGAACTGCTCTGCACAGTTGCTGTGGTTTGGTGTAGACCCACCCCTATGGCCAATTGGGCCCTGGAGTCCATGTCCAGAGCTGTGGGGCATTGATGGAGAGGAGGAGGATGGGATAAGGAGCAGGATGATATAATCAGGTGGCTCACATTTTCACCCTTGGGTTATATACCTACAGATAACTTGGAAGCATACATCAATAAAGCCTCCATGGGAAATGCACATGCTAGCTAGACTATTTGAATTTGTTGGTGAAGCTTTTCCAATACTTAATTTTCTTCAAAACAAGGCAAGAAGATGTTAATGATTCATTAAGAGCCAAACTAAATGTGATATGCAGCTGTGTAGAATTTTCCCCTACCGATTTTCTAAAAAACAAAAAGCAGCTGGGAGGCTGGGACTGGTAGCAGAAGAGTGGATACTTTTCGCTTCTGTTTTGTTCTTTCATGCTAGATACTTCCTGTCACATGAGGGGAACTATATAGGGCAAGTTTGAAGCCATGCTAAGCTTCTGAGAAGCAATAAATCACACTGTGTGAGTGGCTTGTGTTTCCCTACCAAGAGACAGTCACTTGTTCACCAGCTCGATGTGGCTTGTTTCTCTCAGGTCCCTGTCCTGGCCACTGCTGAGACACATCCTGGGGTCGCGGTTCCATCATTCTCTGCGCCAGCAATGACTCTGCTTGGGCTGCTGCCCAAGGAAAAGGAAAAGCCCCCTCTTCATCAGATCGCCAAAGGACTTCCTGTTTGTGAGCCCCGATGAACACAGGGAAGCATTTGCAAGTGTCTGTTCTTATTATAGAGGGCTTGTGCAACTGCACAGGACCACAAAGCAGCCTCCTCACTCCTGAGTTTTGCACAGCCGTATCTCCTGTTGTCAATATCCTTGCCATTCATCCTCTGCTTTGGTGTATGGAGAGCAAAACTACCCCCCCTGCCCCCCGCTATGTCAGTTCAAAAAAAGGGAAAGCATTTCCAAGCCCTCATGAGTGCAGGAATAATACTGGTTTTTTTTCCAGAGTCTTGCAGAAGTAGGTGAGACCACCGATCAGCTATCTAACCAAGCATCTTAATAATCCTCCTCTGGTCAATGGCATCCTTCACGCTAAGCCATTGGGGTGGTGGAGGCTGAAGCAAGTGGGCCATGCACTCACTTTTCATGGACTCCCCAAGGGCCTGTGCTGTCTGACAGGGAGGGCACCAAGGATTCCCAAGGGGACAGCAAGGGCAGGAGGATCAAAGGGGAGCAGGAGCTCTTGGCCTCTGTCAAGGCCATTGCCCAGTTCCCAGGCCAACTGTGGGGGCAGACGTGCATTTGAGGGGATGGCAGGGGACCCGGGAGAGGGAGCGGTGCCCCATCCCTGTCCTCATGATGAGGAGAGAGGAGCTGCTCAGTTAGAGAGCCCACTGGCCGGTTCTCCACCAGCGGGAGCCTCCTTGAGCGAGGAGACCGCAGCATTAGTGAAAGGGAAGAACTGGGCAGAAGTTCCCAGTCTGGGTTAAACACTCTTTACGTGAGCAGAGGCTTATCGTTCATCTTGCTAGAGAGTTTTCAGAGTTGCTGTGAAGTGCTGATAAAGATCTGCTCTGCAAAAGACTGTCTAGTGTTTGGGAGTCTAGGCCAGAAAAGGAAGGGTCTGGCTCAGGCAGTGGCTCAGCTCGTGTGTGGTGAAGTTTAGGAACCCTGCCGTGGGTCAGTGTGGCACCCAGTCCCGGATAACTGAAACCATGGTCAAGCTGCAAGGCTAGAGGGCTCCTTGGCCAGAGCAGCCACAAATGGCCGTGGGGCTCTTGCTGAGGACTGCTGGCAAGTCTCCAGGCAGCACGCCACACTGCTGCCACCGGCTTCCCCCACACGCCTGCAGGTGGAGGGTTGCAAGCAGGCCCCTCTCCCACCACGACCAGCATTTGCAATGGCCTGGTCTGCTCTGTGCCGCTGACCCAGACCTCTCTCAGGCCATGGGGAGGTGGCCTGGGGTCCTGGCCCTGCTTCCTTGCTGGGGAGAGGGATGAACCAAGCGGGAGGCATCTCTGCCCTTGCTGTGGCCTGGCAGAGCTGGGGCTCAGCTGTGCACTGGCTCTGCTGGGTGGGGATGGTGGCTTGTCCCTTGGCAACGCCTGGTGAAGTCGGTGCTCGGCTGAACAAGGCGGAGACACATGAGTTGCCTGGGGCTGGAGGCGGACAGTGGACAGTACTGACTGGCTCCTTGTACCCATTGCCTGGCATAGCAAAGTAGAGATACACTTCCTAGAGAGGTGGCGAGCTCTCCCAGACTAGAGACTTCAAAAAGAAACTGCACGGCCATCTGAGAGGGATGGTGTAACTTGGTGTCCTGCAAGAGCAGGGGGTTGAACCTGATGGCCTTCCTGGCCCCTTCCAACTCTACTCTTCTATGAATCTATGATCCTTCAATGTCTTTTTGTTATGCTTTTGGTACACAGTTGGATAACTAGTGGCAGTGCTTCAATACCTTCAACAAAATAATGAAGGTTTATTATTATCCATTTCTTTTAAAGGCACATTTAATTTCCCGTCGCCTAAACATACTTATTTGAATGCATTGCAAAATGTGAAGAAGAATGAGGTCTGAAGGAGGCTTCAGCTATGGAGCAGTATAAAAATGAAATGATGATCATGAGAAAAGGACAGCTATGTTCTAATCCAGCCCTCCATTCTAAGGAATTCGATTCATTCACTTAAACATGGACCTAATCAAACCCTCTGACATTCTTTCTGAAAGTGCTGCAAAGGGTTCTTCTGGGAATTTCCTGGGGCAGCAGCTGAGTCTGTGCCTCCCAGCTCCACAACACGCAGCAGCTGAAGGCCCAATGCCGACACCCTAAGAGCCAGTGGGTTATGAGACCATTGCCCTCTGTGGCTGTCCAGAAATGTAGAGTCTACCAAAACTCCATGCATGGTAGGCCTCCATGCAAGGTCTACCAAAACTCCATGAAAAACAATTCATTTGGAAACATTTTGGAGAATATATCAGAATCATCTTTTTTTCATGGAGTGAATGCTCTCAATTTGATGTTTCTCCCTGAGGGAATCTAGCTTTGTCCGGTTGCTTAGATAACACTGGTCAGGCACATGCATTGTATAAGCCACACAACAGTCCATGGCTTATGCAAGGGTTGTTTAACCAACACATCATCCATGGCCCGCAGATTGCCACACTGTGATAAGCTGTGGCCAGTACTGAATATGGAAAGTGGCCGTATGCAGCAGCCCTGGATCCCGCAGACCAGGTTCACTGTGGCAGCAGGACCTCTGCCTGTGAGTGGAAGGGACAAGCTGCTTTGTGGGCGAAAGAACGAAACTGACTGCAGTGCTTCAGAATTGCCACATGTACTTAGGAAGAATTTCCCTTGAATTCAGTGAGATTTACTTCTCAGTAAAAAAGGTCTTGTGTTGCAGATCTTGGCAGTTCGCTCCAACTTCATTTTTTTAAAAAAGTGAATGGAAAAGAGGAAGTGCTAAAGTGCTTCTTCTGGCTCAGCCAGAAAGCACTTGTGCAAAGAGCTCTGCTGCACCACACAATTGACAAATAATAGAGCAACTCACCACAAAGGCAGTGTCCCTCTGAGGGAGGGGCAACAATTCAATCTTTTATTTCTGTTCAGAAGTTAGTCACATTGACTTTAGTGGGGGCTACTCTAAGGTAAGCAGGCATAAGAATGCAGCCGAAAACCACCAAGGAACTGCCAAGATGTGTGTAAGGTGACAGAGGGGTCACAGAGTGGTCGTGTAACAATATTGGACCTGAAGGATGAAGATTCAAGAAGCCAGCCTCTCCCAGCATAAGCAATGCCACACACACAATACAAATTTGGGCAGCCTTTCCTGTTGCACAGGGAACCTTTAACCTCCCCACATAAGCAACACAGAAAACACAGAAACAGAGCTAGTCAGAAGGGGTCTCCTGGGCCATCTAGTCTGACCCATGGTTCTAGCCAGCTCTGCTCATGGCTTGCCTACCACGTGCATGTCCAGCCTTCACTGATGGGGCTTCAACCATCTCCCATGGAAGCCCATTCCATACCCTCGGGGTCCTAACTGTCAGGAAGTGCTTCCTGGCATCCAAATGGAACCTTGGCTCCCTGAGCTTTGCTCCGTTGGAGCACATCCTGCCCTCCTCTGCAGGGGAGAACAGGTCTCTACCCACCTCCGTGTGACATAGACAGTAGGACCTCCTCGCCATCCCCATTTGTTAAGTTCCTACCTCCAAAGAATATGGGACTGACTCCCAGTGAGTGGCTTAAGCAGGTAGCCTAAAAAAAAGGCCACCAGTTTGCTTTTCCTGAAATGCACATTCAGTGGAAAAAAACTGTAGCCATTTATTCTGTTGAAGCTTTGATTGCACACTCATCTGAAGTGAATCCGCCCCTCTCCCCAAAGATGAAAAGGAGAATCCAAACTCGCATAGGTGAGATTGGTGAAACATTTCCAGATTGGTTGTCATTTCAAGCCAGCCCTAGTCTCCTCATGATATACCAAAACAAGATGCTGTTAAGACCAGCCTGGGCTAGCCCACTCGAGCGGACTGTAGTGACCCCATCTTACTTAGGGCCAAGAGACAGACCTGCAGTAACGTTTCTCTGCTACAGGCACCCAGCTGTATTTCTCAAGAGGGTATAGTGAGCATTCTCAAAGTATTTTCAATTTACAATGGATGTCGTTGCTCCTCAAGGAACCTGGGAGGCAGTTTGCGTGGGGTTGTGCTGGCTAGATTGTTTCCCCTTCTCACTGCATTTTGCCACTGGTTCGGTTCACCATTTTGAACTGCATATGGTTGTGTATTCAAGCTCTGACCTACCTTTCCCCCATTCTGCGCTGTTCCTGACCAGTACTGTTTTCACCAAAACACAAGCTGCGTGCTTTGGGATTGAAAGAGAGTAGGCCCATGTGAGGCAGGCCACAGTTCTGGGTTATGTTAATGCTATTTTTGTGCTCAGCTTGCAGGCAATGTGCTGAGTAAAAACCTATAATCCAGCAGTACTCCCCTAGGGAAACAGGCAGGCTGCACAGAAGCCTAGCACAAGGGACTCCAGTGGGATCTTTGGCCAGCCAAGGGACTGAGAAAACTGAGGAGACTGGGTCCATTTTACTTTCAGTGGTGGTAGCTGGTACCTTTTGGCAATGCTGCATAAGGTTGCATCTCAGATGGTTGTCTGCAGGTGTCAGGTGTCATGTTATTGTGTTGAATATTCTGCAGCCACTGAAATTGCCAGGTCTTGTCAGTCATCTAGCAGAACTGAAATACCAGGAGCAGGAAGAGTTGCGAACCACTCAGAGAGCTTTGGCTATAGGGGTGCTATAGAATTAAAACAAAGCAAACAAATATTTATGACTGACTTCTGGCTGGAAAATTAAGGCTGGCTGAACCATTCCTGGAGAGGAACCACATGCCACATACATGTCCTGTTGAGAAGGGACATTCCAAGAAGCAAAAATATATTTTCAACTATCCAAAAGCTGTTATCAGCTTCTAGGGGTGAAACACCCAGGTGGTTAAGTGAGCCATCTTCCTAACAACAGGATAGTTATGCGGCAGCCATAACAATATACAAGCACCAAGGGCAGGTGGTCCCAAATACTGAAGCACTCAATTCCTGTGATTGTTAATACTGCCACAGTACCAAGTTATTCCTTCAGATCTGAAAAACAATTTGACATGGCACCTGGAGCCATGAGCAAGGGGTGACAATGTACAGACACTGAACATATATTTTGAGAACAAAGCTGAAAGGCAGAGGTGGAATTCGTTCCCCCTTAGTCGTTTCAATGCAAAACTCTGGTTCGTATTTCATATTTAGTATTCTAGAATATAGCAAATTCAAGCTCTTTTCTGCCTTCTCTATGACTGTTCTCTCCTTCGCAGGAATAGCTAGCGCTCGATACACAGGCTCCAAACAAAAATGCAAGGTGTGATGTAGCAAACTTTCAAGAATATGCAGCAGCGCATACTTTCCGTCAACCCTACAGGAACAGATGGAGTGGAGGATACAACACATCAGTTATTTATGAGCAACTGCGGCTGTTCTTCACTTAAATAAAACAACACACAGCATGGAAGGGGTGGGCCAAAGCGCTGCTCCAAGGCCCTCCACGACTGAGTCCCATGCCTGTGAAAAGCTCCCCGCATAGGGTGAATGAGTTGATTGATTGCCTCTAGCACACGATTGCACAAAACCATTGATATCTTTTACCAGAACTGAGGAGGATGCTAAGATAACAGCTAGTGGAAAATTGCTCCCATGCCCCAAAGTGAAAGCATGAGACAACACAACAGATTCCATAAAGAGCTACATTTTTATTATAACTTAGAAGACTCGGCAATGGACAAGAAATCCTGACCACCATATGAGATGGTGGTTGTGGTTTACCTTAAATTCTTCCAGACCTTATCAGCTATGGAAACTAACTGGAAAAGATCCCCTAATTTGCCCTTGGCTTGATTTAGGACAAGCACTCTTGTCAAATTCTTGAAATTCCATTTTGGCCCCAAATGTTCCATGTATTTAGGGTGTGTGAGTATATGCATGCAAAAGAGAGAGCGAGCGAGCGAGCGAGCGAGCACAAATGCCAGTAGCTACTCTCTTTTTGTTGCCCTTTAAAAATATTTTGCAAATTAATTTTAGCTGAAGAGAAACTACTGATTTGGCATAATCTATGGCAGGATGCAAATAATTTGGCAAATTTATTATCTTTGGGATGATTTGGATGAGAATTTAATTGGCTGGCTTCCCAGTCTATTAAATGTAAGCAAATTCTACGAATTGTTTCTAAATATCATATGCAAATTAAGATCCCAAGTCAATATCCTATTGGCTTTTACGTGCCTAGCAATACCCCTTCAGAAGAAGATCAGTTTATGCTTTATATTGTACAGCAAAGCTTTTGACTGTGTGGATCTTGAGAAGCTATGGATTGTCCTGAAAGAAATGGTTGTGTCTCAGTGCTTGATTGTCCCTGACACCTGACCTGACCTTTATGTCATGGACGAGAAATTAACATCAGGACAGAATATGGAGAAACAGAATGGCTTCCTACAGGCAAAGGTGTCAGACAAAGGTGTATTTTATTTCCCTGTCTGTTCAGACTGTATGCAGAACATATCATAAGGAAAGCTAAATTAGGATAGAGGAAGGAGTGAAAATGGACAGAAAATACATCAATAATTTAAGATATGCAGATGATAACATATTACTGGCAGAAAGCAGTGAATTGAAATGTCTCTTGATGAAAGCAAAAGAAGAAAGTGCAAATGCTTGACTGCAGCTAAACATTAAGAAAACAAAAATCATGGTTGCAGAAGTTAACAGTGAAGAAATTGGCTCAATAATTAGGCTCAATCATCTATTCAAACAGAGACTACAGCCAAGAAATTAGAAGAAGACTGAGCTTTGGAAGGGCAGGGATGAAGGAACTAGAAATCATCAAGTGTAAGGAAGACCATTGAAGATCATTGAAGACCAAGGCCAAGATGATGTATACCAGTGTATTCCTGATCACTATGTATGGGTATAAAGGCTGGACAGTGAAGAAACCTGATCAGAAGATAATTAAGCACATGGTACTGGCAAAGATTTGTAAATATCCTGGACTAACAAAAGGATGAACAAAAGGTCCTAGGACAGATCAAGCCAGGACGTACCCTAGAAGCAAAAATGACAGTCCTGAGGCTGTTATAGTTCAGGTACATCATGAGGAGGCAAGACTCACTGGAGAAGACAATCACGCTAGGGAAAGATGAAGGCAGAAGAAGAGAAAGACCAGCTATGAGGTGGATTGATCCCATAAAGGAAGCCACAGCCTTGAGTTTACAAGTACTGAGCAGGGCTGTGTAGGACAGGGCCTTTTGGAAGGCGTTCATTCAGAGGATCACCATCAGTCAATGACAATGGGTAACAACAAAACCACACCTTCATTTAAGTGCCAATAAGAACTAGCACTTTTGAACTGAGATTGGAAATTAATAGCACTGGTCTACAAGGAGAAAGCCTCGGAAATGAAAGTAGCTAAATTTTATCAGAATTGGGACACTAATAAAGGAAAATTAAGTCCTGAGTATTAATTGGCTGCAGTTTCCAAGATAAGGCTTCAGATCAAAATTGCATCAAAACAATTCAAAATTATGAGGGGGATGTGTGATGCTCCATAACTTTTCTGCCAAATGTGATATAGCAGTGAGAATGGTGCCACACCAATCATTATGAATTTATCTTTTTATTGACGCCAATAACATAACTTTCCATGACATTGACGGCCCCTGGATCAGCTGCACTGCTCATTGTCTATATCATCTGAGTCTAGAGAGTAGGATTCTGATGGATCTGGAATTGTCAAGTCCTCACCATGGGGTACAGGACGCAGGGCGGATGGCATGTTTGGATATTCCATGGTCCACTTCTTCTTTCTTGAGATCCCTTTTGCAACTGGGGGAACCATGCAAAAATAGCAGTCACTACTATGATTGGTGGGTTCCCACCACACCATTGGGACTGCAAAAGGCATGGACTTTTTCTTCTTTAGCTAATGATGCAGATAAGTTGCACATGTAATGCAACAATCATGAGGGGCCCGACTCTTGCCCTGATCCCCTATTTTGCATCCAGAATATAGGTGGTGTGCCTTTTTTTACCACGTCCGCCATACTGCACTTTTGAGATGCAAATGTAACCTTGCCACAAATGTAGCAGAAGTTATCTGCGTTGTTTACACAGTTCTGAGGCACCTTGGCTTCTGAGGGAATATATCATGCAACTGTTCCTTGGAAATGTTAGGCAATGACACTTTCACAAGCCACCAGATGTAACTGTATGATGCGTAGATCTGACCAAGACAAATATACCTTGCAATAAAAGAACAATAAATCAGTTAAGTAACAATCTTTAGTCTCAAAGTGAGGATAAATTTATACACTTCCATGTGGTACCATTTTCATTGTTCTACTGTACTTTGTCAAGAAGTTACAAGGCACCATGATCATCAGACACCTCCCTCCCTTGTAGGCGAATATACTCACCTGTGTATAAATCTCTTTTGTGAAATATCTTGAAAACTTTAGCCAACCAGCACCTTTATCACCTGTTTTCTAATTCATCTAAGCAAAATATATAAGAATGGGCACATTTTATCTCAGAGGTCGATAATTTCCCAAAATTTGTAAACCAGTGTAGGCAGCCAGTGAAGTTTGTTTAAAACAAGCACAATGTGCACGGAACAGAAGAAGCATCTCAGTCAAACTTGGTTGAAATATTCTGCACTAACTGAGGTTCTTGAGTCATCTTCAAGGGCAGTCTGACATATAACGTATTTCGGCAATCCAGCTGGAAGGTTGCAGAGCATGGATCACCATGGCCAGATTACTAGTCCAGAAATTGTTGCGGTGGACAACCCACACTAAGCTGGTAAAAAGCAATGCACCAACGTGCTTGAGTCCTCTACTGACAACATCAGATCTAACAGCAACCTGAAGCTAAGAACTTGCTCCTCAGGGAGAGTGAAACACTATCCAGAGTTGGTTGAACACCCACTACCCAGACATGGGGACCATTTAGTCACAGAACTTCCATCTAGTCGGGATTCAGTTCCTGTGCATTGGCTCTCATCCAGCCTGTTGCGAGGGCTAGGCACTGCTTTGACATGTTCACAACATCACCTGAACCAGGATGACATGGAGGAATAGGGAACATGAAGGGGAGCTCTATGGAGCATAAGTAGAATTCACAGCTCAGCCATCTCATGTTCGTGAGTAGGACGCCCTTGTTGATTCAGCGTGGTGAGAACTAGTTACGGGCCTGCATGGCAAGACATAGAAAGGGGAAGAACAGCATGCATGGCCTCCTCACTATACCTCTTCCAAGTCCTCCCACATCCAAGGAAATTCCTGAAGAGGGCCATAGGACCACAGCAGCATCACACCGAAGTTAAAGAGCTATATGGAGTCCTGTGGGGCCCTGCAGTATGAGTGCCATGGGGTATAGCAGCAAACCCTCAATACTGCGCTCTGCAACCAACTCTGAAGGTAAGTACAGAGATTCAGACTAGAAGGATGCTGTGATTCTTGGTATCAAAAGCCACGGGGAGATCAAGGAGGCATAAAATGTTTGTCCTCCTACTGTCTCTCTCCTGTCAGGTGTCATCCAAGGTGGTTGCAGTGGCAAGACCAGAGCTGAACCTAGACTGTGTTGGGTCCTGATGGGGTCCTGATGAGGCTAAAGAGGAGTTGCCATGTCAATACTTGCCAAGCACCTTGCCCTAAACAGGGGCATTTATAAACAACATTGGCTATTTCAGCATTCTGGGTCCAGATAATGTTCCTCAAAGATGGGCTGTACAACTCTGGATGGACAAATCAGGCAGTTTCAGCCTTTCTTAATCTCACAGGATTTTTTTTTTCATCCCACATATGAAAAATGTTAAATTCATATACAAGATTAGCCAAAGTGAATTTCTTGCCCATATACCCCAGCCAAACTGAATAGGTAAAACTATTCAGAGTGTCCAGAAGACCATGCTGAATCTGCATGCCATGCCAATGTCATGGAACCTTTCAAGGGGGAAAAGGCAGCAACCCCACAAGATTCAGATCCAGACTTTTAAGAGCAAAGCACTGTAGAGTTATCTGCCTAAATGGCTCAGCGAGGCATTGCTCTCTTGGGCTGATCCAATCAACCCCTTCTGGCTAGATTCAGGTAGCTAACATGGTCAAAGGTTTACTTCAGAAAATTAGGACAACAGCAAGGGGCATAAGCTTTCTCAAAGCAAATGCCAAAATAAAACAAAAAGAAAAGAATTTTGAGTAGTATTGCTAGTGATATCTAAGCCAATAGTAAAAAATTCTTTAACTATATCAAAACTGGCTAGGAAGGCAGCTGGACCATTAGAAGACAACAAAGCTATAGAAACACTAAAGGAAGATGAGAAGACTGCAGATTGCAGGATGAATTATTTTCATCTGTAGATGACATAGGACAGATTCCTGTTCCTGAGCTGATGTTTTCAGCAAGGCAGTCTGACAAGCTGAGGCAAATAGGGAAGTGAAAAGATGACATCCTCAAGTTTATTTGATAAAGAGGATGCTAATAAATCACTAGGCCCAGATGGTATCCATCCTGAATTTCTTAAAGAACTCAAATGTCAAATTGCAGATCTTCTAACAATATGTGCAACATGTGTCCAAGAACAACTGCTGTAACAGAGGACTGGAGAAAGGCCAAGGTGCCAACATTTTAGAAGGGATCCAGGTTGATCTGGGCAATTACAAGCCAACATGTTTAGTTCTGCTAAATTGACTGAAAGCATTGTTAAAAATAAAATTAGTAGGCATATAAAAGGCATATATATGCTGGAGATAAAATCAACATGGCTTCCACAAAGGTATGTCCTGTCTCACTGACCTTTTCAAATTCTTCAAGAATTTCAATAATCCTGTGGACAGGGCAATCCAGTAGACATTGTCTATGTGGACTTCCAACAGGCCTTTGATAAATTTCCTTACCGAAGACTTGGAGCAAAATTAGCAGTTGTGGAATAAGAGGAGAGGATCTCATGGACCTGTAAGTCATTTAAGAGCAGAAAGCCAAGAGTATGATAAATGATAAATTATCCCAATGGAGGGACCTAAACAGTGGGGTACCACAGGGATCTCTATTGAGACCAATCAATGTTCATCAGTGATTCAGAGTGAGCAGTGAAGCGACTGTGTTTGTTGTTTGGGGTGAGTACAATAAAAAAAGGACTGCAAAAAGCTCCAGAAGGACCTCTGTAAAGTAGGAGAACAAGAATCAAAATGGCAAATGTGGGTGGGTACAAGCAAGGGTAAAGTGATCTGTGTTGAAGCAAAACTTTATATAGGCACTGATTTGATCTGAGGTACTGACCAAGATAGAGATCTTGAGGTTGTGGTGGACATCTGCATGAAAATGTTGAGAATGTTGCTGCCATACAAGGCACATTCCAGATTGGGTATAACTAGAGAAGGAATGGAAAACAAAACTGGCAGTATCTATTCTAAAAATCTACCGTGCAACTGGACTTAAAATACTGCTTTAAAAAGGATGCTGCCAAGCTGGGACAAGTGCAGAAAAGGCAATTAAATTATCAAGACCTGGAGCAACTCCACTCTGAGGAAAGATTGCAACATCTGGGATTGATTGGAAAAAAAGACAGGTAAGGTAAGGGTCGATCTGACAGAGGTGTGCAAAATCACTCGTGCTATAGAGCATGGGTCCTCAAACTACAGCCTGAGGGCCAGATCCAGCCCCCATGCCCATTGATCCGGCCCAGCTTTTGATTATGCGAGCCCGGGAGCAGCCAGGCCAAGGGTGGCTGGTCCCACACCTGCCGCCACCAGCTTGGCCCGCCCACGTCCGCCACCTCACCTCACCTCGCCGTGCCTGCACCCGCCACCACCGTGCCGGCCTGCACCAACCGCCACCACCTTTCAACTGGCGCCCTGTTGAAAAAGTTTGAGGACCCCTGGTCTAGAGCCAGTGGAGAGCGAGACAATTTCTCCCTCTCTTATAATACTAGAACCCAGGGTTGTTCAATAAGAGTGACCGGTGGAAGATTCCGGACAGAGAAAGGAGGTGCTACTTCACACTTCTTTAAACTATGGAATTTACTACCACAAAATGTAGTGATGGCTATCAGTTCAGATGGCTTTAAAAGAGGGTTGGCCAAATCCATGGAGGAGAAGGCTACCAATGACTACTATTTCTGGAGCCTTCAGAACTCGTCGAAGTTGAAGCTCCTTCAGCTTTGCCTAGTGAAATTCCTCAGGCTGATTGTGAGCATCAGCCTCCTTTGGAATGGGAGAAAGGATTTTCAGAAGGGGAGGGGGACCAGGTGTGAGGCCCAGTCCTTGACCCAGTGGGGATGCTTCAAGACGAAGGAGCTGCTCAGTTGGAGGGCTTTGCTGTTCGCGTCAGCTTGCTCTTCAGCATCAAGAGCCACCCTGAAGGTGGGGCCAAAAGCTTTACTGAAAGGGATAGACCATGGGAAAGTTTCCAGGTTGGGTTCAACTCTTCACATGAGCAGAGGCTTCTGTTTTCAGCTTTGCTGACAGGCTAGGTAAAGTTCAAACTGTTCTGTTATCTGCTGAGTCTCAATAAAAGAGCTGCTTTTCAAAGGATTGTCTCGAGCTTTGGAACCAGAGGAAAGGAGGGAAAAGACCAGCCCAAACACCATCCCTTGATCTTCACTGATCAGAAGACAGCCCTGGGACAACTAGCCAAGGATGTGATGGTGGCAAAGAGGAAAATAGCTTTCTAAGCCATGACAATTCAGACTGCAGGTGGGGGCATATAGGACTGACTGTTCCCACTTTGAAAATCGTTCTATGTAACTAGGTTTAAACCTAATCCCTGATGGTGCATAGCACCTGCAATTTGGTTCATTTTTAGTCTAGCACCAGTCTTGATCTTAAAAGCACCTTCTTCATTCCCCTTGAAGGGGTGGGGCAGCATGAGCATATGATGAGTCAAAGAATGGAGAAGGGAAAATCAGGACTGCTTCCAGATATATTCATTTCTGCCTGGAAGCCCAGTGGATACTTAGTTCCCAGAATCTGGTGCCTCTAGTAGTTAACAGCTTAGTCCCTGTTTCTTTTCCCTGAAGAAGAATCAACTGGTGAGGCTGCCTTTCTACAAGATAATCATGGACAGACCACCCCTCTACCGAATCCTGCTACAACACTGCAGCACCCTGGGAAGTGGAGTTGGGGAAGGGAGGGAATCTGCCAATTACATTTATTTAGAATTTTTGCTGCTTATAGCTTTCCACATTACACCGAACAATGCACAAGTATTGATGGTATTGCTGGAAGTGGGGCTGAAATCAGAAAGGCCTACTGGACTTTCAGAATTTGACAGGCGCTTGCAAAAGGGAGGGAGAGATATCACTGATAATCTTCTCCAGTTATTACCTAAAAAGAATCAATTACCTGCTCTAAAGTAGCAACAGTCGATAGCCTCCTGGGAAGATGGGAAAGAAAAGCAGCAAGAGAATTAATGGAGCAGTTAGCAGTGTATTGATTAGACCTCAGGATTGCCAGGGTGCAGCTAGAAGCCGCTAAAAGGGAGCAAAAAGTCAAGTTTAGCCAAATAACAACCACACTGATATTTTTCTGTGTCAACAGGCACTGCAGGGAAAGTTTCTTCTGACGTGCTGTGAAAACCATGTAGAATGCCTTTGAAATCCATCCCCCGTTTTCCTTAGCTTCTTTCTCAGTAAATGTAAGAGTGAGAATATTTATGAAATCCATCCTGAGAGTTGAGAAGCCCTATAACTAGGAAGACATTTGTATCTGACAGCTCTCCTCATGATATATTATAAAATAAGAGTCATACAACTAAAGAACAATATAATGAGGAAGAAATCCTATGGCCTCGCAGCAGCACCTGAAAATTCCTTAACCACAGGATGGGGGGGGGCAGGATCAGAGCGTGTGAGGGACCTTGCTCAGTGACCTCATGACTATTAACAAACACACCCTTCAGAGGAAATAAGCTCATTATAATTCACCTGGAAGGGACGAAGTGGGAGGGAAGAACAGATAGCCGTGGCACAGGATAGGTGGACGGAAAAGATTTGTAGCCTCTGAGTACCCTGTCCAATAAGGAAAAAGAGGTGGGCAGAAGTGGCTGGGGACAAGGCATAAATATGGGATGTAAACCTGTGCTCGGCGGGTTGGCCAGGGGAAGGAAATCCTTCTGACTCCCTTTATTGCAATAAAGTTTCAAGAAAGAACTCTCTGCTGCCTGGTGCATTTGTTCTTCTGGGGGAAAGGAAAGAGTGTTTCCAACACTTCCCCTTTCTTGAGGTTTCAACTGGATGGCTGAAAAAAGACAACTTGATAAACTTGAGCTTTGATGGTGAGCCTCACTTCAGCCATTAGATGCATAGGACTCCCCAAGTTCAGAGGTTTACATGCATCTCATTCAGGGGCAGTAGGAAAAAGTGAGGGTTAAAAACAATAATTTACAATGGCAATTTAAAGCAATTCTTCATTGTTTATGATTCATGAGAAGACCCTGCCTTTTTAATTCCACGACAGCTAAGTTTTCTCAAGAGCCTTTGGTAAGGAGCATTTTGGAGATAAGTACCATCTATCAGACACATACACTCCTCAAAATCCCTTTTTGTATCTTATTGTCTACTTCCATTTCTTTTGTGTAAATTCATGTTCCTTTTTGCTTTCCTCATTTGGGATCACCTTCCATTTTCTGATGGTAGCCTTCCTTTTCCCAATAGTTTCCTTGACTTTGCTTATTTCCCATGCTGGTGATCTCTTGGATTCAGTGTTACCTTTCCTACACTATACACTCTAGCTGAGCTACTGTTAGTAGGGTTTGGAGTAACCTCCAAGTATTTTGAAGAGGTTTAATAAACTTAATTCCATGTGTCATCTTCCTTATTACCAGTTTCCTTGTTTTGAAATCAAATCTGACTGTAGTGGACTTCCTTGGCAATTCCCCACTTACATACAGAGGGTACCAAAATGTATACACGTTTTAAGAAAGGAAAAAACTATTAAAAACTGTCACATGGTGATGCTAACATTAATTTGATTAATGCCATCTTTTGAGCGAACGTCATACTACACAGTGCTAATGTAATTCAATTCAACTTTGAAAAGTAATACATAGATAGCATCTCTTAAAATGTGTATACATTTTTGGCACACCTGGCACACCCTGTATATATTAAATCAGATGGCAATTTGGTCACTCTTGATACTTCTTAGGATTAAATCCAGTGCCACCACCCTCTAGTTCTTTCCCCTCTGTTCTATGGTGCAATTGGTTAGGACACCAAGGAACTTAACCCTTTTCTTATAAGTGGAACATCCAGTTATCCAGTCAATGTGCAGGTAATTGGGTTTATCCTCTTCTCCATGTGAATGCCTCCTGGATTTCCTTTTGCATCTCAGGATCACCCTGAGTATTGTGCTGCCAATCATGTTTCGGCATGTGCTCAGAGTCTTTTCCTTACCTGTCCCCATTTTGACCATTCAAAACACTTTAATCTTCAACACATATGAATGATTCTACGTCAACCAGATGTTTTCCAGCTCCTGTCAACTTTCCCCAATGTTCAGTTTAAAAGCTGCTCTGCTACTCACCCCTGCCATTAAGTGCTGATAATTGGGGGGCAGGGGAGGGTTGGTTCAAGGTGAGCCTCTCTCTCTTGTACAAGCCTAACTTATCCCTATATGTTCCCCAGTACCTAACAAATCTGAACCCCTCTTCCCTACTCCACTGCCTCATCCATGTATTGAGATTCCTCAGCTTCACCTGTCTAGCTGGCCCTGCCTGAGGAACCAGGAGCACTTCAGAGAAGTCAGCCCTTGTGCTTCATGTCAGCCTCCTATCTAGCAACCTAAATTCGGCTTCCAGGACCTCATGATTGGTTTCCCCATGTGATTGGTTCCCCCATGTACCATGGCCATTGATTCCACCCCACTGTTGCCAGCGCACATCCCCAGCCAAATTCCTTGAGCACAATTTTGGGCCATTGCAAATGCAAAGGAGCAAGGATATAGGAAGATGTCCAGAGTGGCCCCTCTTCACCATGCCTGTGACTGGATGAAAGATGTGAATCCATTGTAGCTGTTCTGAATGGAAGGGCCCCCTTTCATAGCAGACATTTTGTGCCACAAGCTTCTGATTCAGAACGTAAACTTGGCAAATGGAGATTGGAATCCAGTGTTACGCTGCCTTTTGAAGTGTGTTTAACGAAATTACTATTGAACTAAAAAGCTAATTCATTATGGTCTCTTTTGTTGTTGCAAAACTGAAAATTTCCGAGGTAAAGAATTGCAGCACATCTACATAGTTTTTGATTCTGTGGTCTGTTGTTTATCAATTTGACAGCATAATAGAACCATTTTCTAACAGCATAAAGCCATGTCGCTCTTTTGGGGTGTCACTTTCCCATGTTAGAAAAAAGCCACGGAGAAAAGCTTAAGTGGTTGGCTGCCTCATCCACTCCTGCTGCTTCCCCACACCCTCTGAACATCTCCCACTAGATCAAGCTTGGAGGGAAAGCCTCTCACTTATAAGCAGTGAACCCACATGCCTTTGCCACCTGCCTGGTGTCATCTGCTGTTTCCTCATGCAGTTTTCCGAACAGCTTTCTTTATCAGGGCTGGTCCAGGACGTTTTGCTCCCTGAGGTCAAGGGCATGATAGTGCCCCTCCCCAGTCAGAAGCAACAAGGTGGGCACCATGAGTTGAACCTGACCCGCGCTCTGGTGATGGGACGGCATCTTTCACCCCGGCAGGAGGCTGACCAACTGGGCACGGCACAGGCTGCAAACACGGTCTATGGAGAAGTCCTCCAACATGTCGCCAACACTCCCTGCCCTTCAGTATCTGCTGCTAGTGTGCCTCGCTCTGCTCATGGGCAGGATCAGCCCTGCTCTAATAGCAATATCCAGCCAGCCACAGCTCCCATGCTTTACAGCATTTCTTTGAATCAGGCACACTTTAGAGTCCTCACTTTCTGGAGTAGCAAGAGGTTCCAGGGGCAGCACTATTGGCTTTTGTTTCCTTTGGATGATGGAGGAATTGATGGAGACCCACAGATTTTTTTGGTAATATTGACAGCATGGAAAAACATGTAGGTAGGGCATCGGTGAAGATGCACGGAAGGCAGTGCTGTCAGGCAGCAGACCTCCTACCCCACTTCATATGAATGAGCAATGCAGGCAGGCAATCTTAGGTTGTACGTTAGGCCATTTGAAGGCCATCCAAAGAAGTGAGCTTGCTGGAAATGCTGTGCATGACAGCAGTGCTACAAGCAGTGACAGCCAGTGGGGAAGATCATATGGCTCAGCTCACCTGCAGAAGAAACACAGAATTGAAATGGGGGAGCAGCCCTGCTCTAACTGGATTTCTGCTGCTGTTTCCTAACAGAGCTTGCTGGAGTGGGTGCAGCTTCTTTCGTTCCGCGATGCTTGTACACTACAGTGTCTTCATCCATGTTGCAGCATGGAGAATTTGCTCACACAACAGGGGAAACTTATTTGGTGGAGGGAATGGTACGAAAGAACGCTAAAAGGCTTACGTTGCAGCTTGTCTTTATTTATTTAGTAAGTTGGTTGGTTAGTTTTAATACTGCCCAATAGCCAAGTTAAAAACAAGAAAAGAGATTGACCTAAGATAATGAAACCACAGCAATTGCAACTGACTCTGCATAGAGGTATAGCAGCAGTACAGGAAAAAAAATGCAATATTAAAACTACAATTAAAAAGTCAACTGTTAAAATATTGAGAAAATAAAAAAGGTTGCCACTTGGTGCCAGCAAGGATCCAGAGTTGTGAAAAACACTTTTTAGCTTATAGTGAGACCCTGCTCCCCCTTCGCCTGGCAAGGGTTCCTAGCATTCGCATGCTGCTCACCTGGAACGGGGCCCTGTGACTAAATGCAGGCTGGGGCCTCTTGGCTGGGGAAGGGTTGACACTTGGTTCAGAGGCCCAGCTGCTCTGGCCAGGTGACGATGCAAGGAAAGCAAGACGCCAAGGTTGCGAGAGGGCTCAGTAGGGCTTGGAATGCAGAAAGCCTGAAGATTCTGCAAATTACTTCCAAGGACAGAAACATACACACTCCCCTCCAGGGCTGGAGGTTTCAGACCTAAAGGGTATATTCAGTTCTCACCTGAGTAATGTGAGATGTCCCTCCATGAGTCATTTGTTTACTCTAATTGGGATAAAAGCTGGGAGCTAGGACAGATTGGGGTTCCTCTCTCGGGAGGGGTTTCCTGTTGCTGCCAGAAGCTGTGCTATTCTGCAAAGGAGGAGGCTATGTTGGCTAATGTATATCATGTTAGGTGGATAAGGCCCCATCGGTGAGGGTGTTCAAAGATAGGCTGGACGTCCACATGGTAGGCATGTCGTGAGCAGAGCCGGCTGGAGCTGGGAGTCAGACTAGATGGCCCGGGAGGCCTCTTCTGACTCGATGTGTTTCTATGTTAGTGTTAGGAACAGCTAGCTTTATTATTTTGGGTTTGAGGTAGCCAATTGGCCTAGGTGCCTTGGGGAAGCTAAGACTGGGTAGATTCAATGAAATTGCTGCACTCCAGCTCCCTTTTCTCTTCCTTCCTTACCCTCTTTGTTGCTTGTGTGCTGTGCTTGGGTTGTAATGTCTCAATCCAGTGGCTGGCCCTGGAATTTGGGGACCAGGGAAGCAGGGCAGGAAACTGTGTCCTGCCAACCATGGGAAGGTGGAGACTCTGAGGTGGCTGATTGTTACAGGCCCCATAGAAATTCTGCACAAGTCTTTGTCATGCTGTTGCAATGTGATGTGGAGGCAGGTTGCTGGTTATGCAACTTCTTTTCATGAGCATTTGCGGGCTTCCTCTCAGCTTGTTTTCCGAGATGGGGCAGGGCACTGTGAGAGTCAGTGAGCACCAGAGGGGCAGACTCCACAGGGCCAAGCAGAGGGCTGTGCCTTGCAGCTTGACCACAGCCTTGCCAAGAGCAGAGCAAGGCCAGCCAGGGAGAACTCTACACGCCACACCCAAGAAGGCCACCACAGCGGTTTCCTTCCCCCTCAAACCCTTCTGGTCTTCCTCCTCCTCCTCACTTGGCCCTCCCAAATGGTTCCTATCATGGAGTCACTGGTTGTCCTGCACCCTGGCGTGCAGCCCACAGAGCAACCACTGCAAGAGGTGAAGGAGTCAGATTTAGCCCCTCCATCTGCAGATCACTTCTTGGCAAGCACCTTTGTGTTTGCTGGGATGGAAAAGGAAGGGACGGGTACTGGTGCGCCTTAGCTCATGTGCTCCAGCCACATCTTTTCTTCAGTGCTTAAAGCAACACAAGCCTTCTTTGCCCAGGCTGCATTGAGGTCACTTGCAGTTGGTCGAAAGCATAATTTTTGCACCATTGGTATACCAGCACTGTGTGGGCACCTAAGGGCGTGTATTTGGGATGGTTCACTTCCATTTCTGGAAAATGCAATGGCTTGCTTACAGTTTCAGGTCACCTGTTGTGTGGCACCATAAGAGCAAAACCTGTTGTGCCGATGCTGGGTTGTTGAAATTCAGTCCCACGGTGCATCATTCCTTGTCTACGTCACCTGCCTCTTTCTTATTGGCCCACACATAAAGACTGGATGGCTGGATCAGCCCCTGCAACTGCCAGTTTTTCCAGAGGACTCTATGGTAGTTGTATGCCCTCACTATGGAAAACATGATCTTGGATTCAGACAACATGACAAGCCATGGTGGTATAGAGAAACCATTGCTTCTTATCACAGTTTCTAAAGACCAAAGTTAGGATAGTGATATACCATGACTGGGTTCAGACAACCCAACGACAGATCGACAAGGATAAACAAAAACAGCATGGCTTGTCATGCTGTCTGAATGCATGTCACCAACAACCCAGAGTCCATAGCCAGGATGAGAAACATGCCATTACATGGGCATGCCAGCTGTTTGAGCTAAGATTGGTGTCCACAGACTGTACAAAAATATATGGCACATAAAGTCACTTACTAACGTAGTGCCTGGCCCAGTGCTGACTTGAGTTGAGAAGAGATCGTGCACCTCTAAAATACTATTGTATTCTGTGTTGTAAATTTAAAGACCATAATAGATTGTATATCAGACATGTTTTATCTAATACCTGCTCATTTTAAAGTGTCTTCATAACTGAGTCTTATTCCTTTTTGCTTAAAATGGTCTAGAATGCAGCTGTGAAATCTGCATTGGCTAAACGATGTATCTGTCAGTGAGTTATCTTTGTGATTACAGAAAGATCCAGGCTGGTCACAGAATGAGATTTTCTTTTCTTTTTTTCCTCCACTCATTTATTTGGTACAAGTAATTCTGGCTTTGTTAGATTTTGGATTGTCCTATTTATAGCTGGCAACTATCTTTCCCTTGATGATGTACACTCATCGGATATTTGGACTCTCCTGCCTATAAGACTCATTGTGAATGGGCCAATTCTGTTAATAAAGCCCATAACGACTGTAACAAGGTTACAGTGGAAATGCTTCAAACACAGTTCCCATGAGAAAGATAAGGTAAATGCAAGAAGGAAAATGCAAGTGCCACAAATATCTATACCTGGTATCTATACCTCTAAATCTCTATATAAAATCCTCCATCTTTGTGTGCTTCCTTAAAAGCAGTGTAGTCATCTCAGCACTCTAAATCAGACAAATGGATTGTCCCACATTCTCTAAGTAGCATTTTTACACACATGAACCAAAGGGTAGTAGTAGTAGTACTGTTTACTTCAGGAGGCAGCCGTAAATCAATGCATAATAGTAGCCAATTCTAGCTGAAGGTTAAGGAAACACAGTTTGCATTAAAATAGATGTAGATTTAAAATGCAATAAAAATAAAAAATCAATAGTAATACATTTTAATTCTAAGTCATCACATCAGTGCAATAACAATCAGTCATATTTATGAAGGCTCTGGGTGTAATAATCTCCCTGATCCCCATATAATTGCCAGCTTTGCTGTCTATATTATCAACAGCTCTCATGGCTTATTGCCTCATACTTTCTTAATAAGTGCTTGCAATCAATAATCTTGCCACTGAGTAAGCAGCAAGCAGCCAGTGTAACACAGGATGTAAACGCTTCAGGAATGATTGTGGCAGGGATAGGAAAGGCAGGGAGATGTGCTAATGGGATAGGCCTATAATGAGGAGCAGGCCATGAGGAAACGCTCAGTAGATTCCTGGCTATAGTCAATGGTGTTTCAGCTAGAGGGATTGTTTATTCTTACAAAACACACTTTAATTCCTCCTCAGAAGTGCTTCAAATCAGATGGCTATGGCCATCTGGAGTCTTTTAGTCCATGGCTTGCTTCTTGCCAAATATGCATTTGCTTTGCTACTGCTCATTTTTTCACACGAGTTCTTCAATAATGGATAAGCTGGCTGTTCAGGTAAGTAGCCATATTAGTGTCATTTTGACGTACCAAGCATATATATTTTTGAATGCTCGTAGAAACAGGACTTTTCACTGTGGATGATTTGCAAAATCAAATGTTCCATTCCAGAGTTTTCTTTGAGAATTTTTCTTGCTCGCTTGCTCCCCCTCTGATTAAATTCCATACCTCCAGAGTGTCACAAGAGAAACATGTCAAGGCAGATATTCTAAATTGCTTAGCACTTGCGTTTATGAACCGTTTCCCTCCCTTGCTCCAACACAATGTTCTATTGGCTGGGAAACATCAAGCATATTAACATTTGACAGATGTGAGTAATAGAAATCACATTCTTGGGACTAATTTTAAAAGCATTGAAAGCTCCATAGAGAATGTGGCCACTTATTTAAACGTGCATTTGGACTATGTAGCTGGGTGAACTATTTCCAAAATCTGTAATACATGAGAAATATTGAAGCAGGTTATGAAGCATAAGCACATTTTGACAGCAAACCTCAAAACTGCTTTGGAGAGCAATTGAAATGACAGGCGGTGATAGAGGTGGCCTCTTGCTAGACTGAAGGTCCCCGTCTCATTAGCACCCAGCTCTCCTCATGCAAACTGCTTGGCATCAGCCCTCAGCTGCCACACGGAGGCTGACTTGTCCGGCAGGCTCATCATGAGGATTCTCCCGACAAAGGATGGGCAACGTGATGACCCTCTGAAGCACTGCCGGGAGAGAGTCAGCTCGGCGTGGTGGTGAGAGGGCCGGGCTGGGGACCTGGGCGACCTGAAGGCCACTGGGTGGCTTGGAGCACTCACCAACGCGGCAGAACCCGCTGTGGTGTGCTGAGTTCTCCTTCCCAGCAGTACCAGTCCCACCAGTCCTTTATTTTACATGCAAATCTCTGAGCACACACAAAGCGAAATGTTGAACCCACTCTGGAGTTCTTGGGGAGGAGTGTTGTGGAACTGGGCATGCCTGCACGCCCCCCTCAGGGACCCCAGTCGGGCCACCCTACGACTGTGACGATGGGCAGCTGGGTCCAACCTCCCTGGAGGAGGGAGTTCCCCATCCGATAGTCTTCCCATCTCGAAATCTCCCCCCCTCAGAACCTTGTTGCTCTTCCCTGTTCCCATGGGCAGGTTGACTGCACCCCTTGGCTGCCCCTGAGCTCATCTGCTCCACAGCAGGCACAGGCAGGTGCGCAGGGCCTTGGAGTGCAGCTGGAACTGGGTCTGTTTCAACAATTACCTCGTTAGCAGAGCCTGAGCTGTCAGCCCTGCCGAGATAGGCCGACTCCCCTGCACTTCTCTTTTTCAGACTCTGAACCGCCGTCAGTCTGGCTGAAATGGTCAGCCTCTCTTGCGTGTCCCTGAAGTTTACCAGAACTGGGAAAACCATAGCCTTGACTATACACACTTTTGTCAGCAGGGTGATTTCTCTGCTTTTTAGTATGCTGTCTAGATTTGCCATAGCTTTCCTCCCCAGGAGCGAGCACTCTTCCCTTTTTCCAGTGAGGGGGGCTTCCAGACAATGTTTTTGAAGTGCCACCAGCTTGCTTTGTTCACAGGATTTTACAGGGGGGCCCACACAATGTCCTCATGCTCCTGTAGCCCTCCATTTGCCTCTTTTCTCTCATTACAGAGAGAATCTATGACATTCAGGGTACTGAGATGTCAGCAACATCTGTGGAAGTGCTGAGGATGTGGTTGTGATATTCCCGAGGAGCATGTTCTCTGGAGCACGTGCCAGCTTGTCTCCTCTATCCGTGCAGTGATGACGATTTCATTTCAGTACCACTGAAAAGCTGGAGCTGTCTGGTGCTTCCCAGCAATTCATAGCTCTAGGAGCTCTAATGGCTGATAACATGTCCCTGAATAACTTATTTCATGGGACCATCAGGGTTTTGAATGTACACAAAATGGAAGGCAAGTCTTTGATATTTCTTGCTTTGACTATATTTACAACCCTCTCATGATGGAGAGGCTTGTTATACTGGTTTATATAGGAGTCCTTGCACTACTCCTGCATGGTGAAATAGAAGCATTCCATCATTTTGTCATTTTGAATTTCTCTAAATTTCCTGGGTGGCTCCAGTGTTTGGATGAGGCTTGTGTGAAGGGGCCCTGGATAGTGGCAGATGTCTCTCCCGCCGCCCCCCGCCCATGGTTTGCAAGAAATTTCACCTCTGCCTTCCCCCTGGCAACATTAATGGACATTCTTGGTGGAAGGGTGCTCTGTGCATTTTTCGTAGTTTCAGTGTGCTTCCAGAGGGGTCCCTTCTAACATTACATTGAAAGGACATTGTCCAGCCCTTCTGATTGGGGGTGCAGGGGATGGAAGACGTTGTCTGGATCCCCTAATTCTGCGAATAAGGAAGGAGCACTACATAACACAAACCGGCTCTGGGTAAAGAAAGCAGTTCCACTTTGTGGTGGGAAAGCAAACATCTGGCCTGGAGGAGGAAATATATTTTGCTTTGCATTTGAAAACCGCTCTTCTTCCTCCAAGGAGCTGATGCAGTGCCTTGCGTTATTCCTGGAGTCTCCAGCGCAGCCCCTGTGGGTGGCAGCACATGCAGGCACAGCCAGAGACAACCCCCAAACCATCATCCCCTGGATGGAGAGATCCCTCTGTTCACTTGTCCATGTGGGAAGCAAGTTGCCCTGCCAAAACAAAAACAAACAAACAACAATGACAACAACAATGCTGGAGGGGGACAGAAGTGTGGCTCTCCTGGCACTTTTTCTGACTGGCCACCCCATGCCCTAAGCCCAGTCTGTGCGGGCGGCCAGGACACTTTTTCGGAAGGCCAAATAGGCCCACATGCCCACATTTTGGGGTGCTCTGCCTTATACTGAGTCAGATTATGGGGATATCTAGCTCAGCATTGCCTACAGTGCCTGGCTGTGCCTCCCGAAGACCCTGGGACAAATTTAGCAGGGGATACTGTTAAATTTTGCAATGTATGGCTGTGAAAGTTGGATCATAAGGAAGGCTGAGCGCTGAACAATTGAGGCCTGTGAATTGTGGTGCTGGAGGAGACTCCTGCGAGTCCCTTGGACCGCAAGGCGATCAAACCGGTCAGTCCTAGAGGAGATCAACCCTGACTGCTCTTTAGAAGGCCAGATGCTGAAGATGAAACTCAAATACTTTGGCCACCTAACGAGAAGGAAGGACTCCCTGGAGAAGAGCCTGATGCTGGGAACAACTGATGGCAAAAGAAGGAGGGGACGGCAGAGGATGAGGTGGCTAGATGGAGTCACTGAAGCGGTTGGTGGGAGCTTGAGTGGACTCCGGGGGATGGGGGAGGACAGGAAGGCCTGGAGGAATGTGGTCCATGGGGTCGCGATGGGTCGGACACGACTTCGCGACTAACAACAACAACAACTGTTAAATTTGTGCACTTCCTACCACTGAGCACTGGTCAGTCCCTGGGTGCTCTGGGAACTGTCCATCCATCTATTTGTCCATCCATTTTTTCATTTATTCATCCATCCAGGGTTTTAAGAAAAATATTACTGTCACGGTCTCAGAACAGACTTTTCGTGTGAGAGGTTTGCTCATCCAGTGAGCTCAACGGCTGGGAGGAGATGAGAAACCATTCCCACTGAAGCACATGCAATTGCCTGGAATGGTGCAGGCCTCACACCATTTTGTCCGGTCCTTTTATTCACAGCATTGCAGCTCCTTCTTGGGGGGAATTGGTGGTGGTTATAAAGGGATGACATCTCTTTTGAATGGGAGATGATGAGTCACACAAACTATATGGGAATGGGTCACACAAACGCAGCTGAACTTCATGCTGCTACCCAAGATGGCCTATTCTAAACCACCCTTCATCAAAATCGGTTCTAGGCTGGTTTCACAGGTTTTAACAGCCCCACACAAACACCTGTTATTAAGTATGTCCAAGACCGAAGACCTTGCCTTCCCTTCCAAGCCCTCCTATCCTTGCATCCTTTCCATATCTGTTGATATCTTCACATCCACCCTGAACTCTTCCCCCTCTCTTCTGCTCCCCATAGTCAACCAGCTGCTGTGTTGTGGTGCTTCTCCTTTTCTGTTGGAGAGGGTAATGGTGGCAGCCCCATTCAAAGAGCTCCCCACCTCCCCTTTCCCTCAACGGTAACAAGAAAAATGCATGTCCTTGGCCGAGTCGCCACCAGCCTTTTTGTGATGGCCGCCTGCTGCGGTGCTACGGCACCACAACACTTGGTCCAGTTGGGCAACCTCAGTTTTAAAACTGCTGCACATGAGCAGAACATCTGCCTGCAGCCCAATGCTGGCGGGGGGCAGGAGGCACAAGCAGCCCCATGAGGGTGTGGGGGAAGTGAAAGAAAGGGCAGGATCTGCCCAGGCTCACGTCTAAGCTATTCCATCGTGGTAGATCGCCCTTTTCCAAGGGAGGAGCTCCTTCTGGGCAAAGCTCAGGTGCTCAGCAACCTCTCTCTCTCTCTCTCTCTCTCTCTCTCTCTCTCTCTCTCTCTCTCTCTGTGTGTGTGTGTGTACACATGCATGTGCACGCATGCATGCTCTGGGGCTTGTGTGTGCAGTGTGCATATGCATATGCATATGCTGGGGGAGGCAAATGAAGGGGTTTCCTCTGTGTGTGCAGGCTTGCACTCATCTCTGTGTGAAAGGGAAGTCTGTGTTTTGCAGTGGGTTCCTGCTGGCTTTCCAAGAAATAAAACAACACCACGCAAAAGGAAGGACTGGGGACACATCATCCCTTTTCCTGAGCAGTCCAGTCCTCCTTATTTGGAAGATTAATTTAAAAGAAAGCCCAGGATAGGATATTTGCATTTTTAAAGAGCAGAGAATTGATGTGGACAGAAATTTGGAGAAAATAAAATACATCCAACATAAGTAGTCTGCTAATCTTTACATATGTGTCATGTCGCCTCCTGAATCTGAGAACTTTTTGAGTGATAAATTCCTGAAGTTCACTGATAATGCCTGAACTTACCACTCCTGCTTACACTGATTATTATCTTTCTCACAACCTGCTTAATTTTCCAGTGACATCATAGGAAAACTTTCAATATAGTTCACCAACACTAGGGAGGTACAAAGCTTCTACTGTTCCTTTATTTCCGCAGAATTTTGTATTGGTTCTTGCAAGTCCACGAAAGGTTCATGGACTGTTTTTGACAACCTCTGCTTTGCACGTGGGGAATACTGGGGAGATTCATACAACACAACAAACCACAGTGGTTTCTTATACAGGATAATTTGTTGTGTCATCCAAATCCGGTTGAGCATCACCATGGATTCTTTCATTGTCTGAACTTGGCATCGTGCTTGCCATGCTCCTGGTAAGCGGCTACGACAGAATTCCTTGGAAAGAGCACCAGCTGCTACAGGAGCTGCTCCAGCCGTTCCAAGTGTGATTTAATTTCAGGCACAGTGGCTGAGAGGATATGTGCCTTCCCACATAGGATATGTGTGGGAAGACTGAGTAAGGAGAGTGAAAACCATACTAGTGTGGCGACTACTTGCCAGGCACATCCAGGCAAAAGAAGTGCACCGTGTAAAAGAGGGCTGCTTGTTGCAATGCGTGACTCCAACGCTTGTTTCCCTCTCCTCTGAGAAAACAAGTGCACATGACAGAAAAAGCACTTGTGGTAGCAGTGATGCCAGGACACCTACGTTGCATCTTTAGTCGTGAATGACTGAGAGACCTGCAGTGCTTAACGAAACTGAGCTTCAAATGCACATCCTGTCAGTTACCCAGCCTCCATCTCTACCTTACCTTGACTACTTCTTTTGCTCAGCCAGGTACAATAGTTTTTGGATTTAGAGCTTTCCTGCATGAGCCATGTGGGTACTCTTTTCTACATGAGGCCATCCGTCTAATGTGGACTCAGAGTTCCCTATTCACGGGTGTTTATGTTCCATTGACAACTTCATGACCTGCCAGTTTGCTTTCCACAAGAGCAGGGAAACTGGTATTACTCTTTCAGGCCGAAGAAAACACAGGTTCAACTTGTGCTTCTGCACTGTTGCACTATGCCACAATAACACCTTGGCCTTCTACAGTGAAAAGAAGGAAAGAAAATGCCCCATGTATGGTGCTCAGATCTATGTTCCATGATGAAAGTGACCAGCCACTTGGCTCCATGGAGTCTAGAACCCAGTCCTTTGGAGTCCCAGTCCCGCGCTCTTAATCACAACAGTGCAAATGGCAATCATGTGTAGAAAAGCCCCCAGACTTGGTTTGTTTTATAATGGAAAGTTGAATAGAACCAGATGGGAGGAAGATTCAGGGTAATGCTCTGCACTGGTGGAAAACAAAATGCATGTCTGAAACTCATGGATCGCTGCGGCATCTGCAAGCAACAGCACCATTCATAATGTTGTCACTGTCAGGGTGGCGCATAAATTGGGTTTTGCTTCACAGTCCATGCCTCACTTTTGCTCTGTTTGTTACTTGCTTACTTATTTGTAATTCCCCTCCATATTATCCCAGAATTAAGGACCGGCAAATGCAAATTGAAATCTCATGAGTGTACAGTTTAGGTTATCTTTGGGCCATCCTAAAAGATTGGGCGGCATCATGTTCAATACTGCTTGTTCTTGCAGAGACACTTAAAGCTGCATGATGCAGAACTCTGTGAAATGATGATTGATTGGTACATGGAGGAGGTGAGGAACCCCGGAATACTTACGAGTGTTCTTATGTGCCTACACGCTGCTGAGCAGAGAGAAAGCCATGGAAATCTGCACCAGACAATTATTTAGTTGATAGAATTCAGTGGTTGTTTCTCCGATTCAGTATAGGGAAGCAGGGGTCCCAGGGTACAATATTCACAACAAAATAAAATCTCATGCAAACAAAATCTAATACTGTTGGTGTCAATCTCTCCAAAGTAAATCAAAGCCCAGAATGGAATAGAAAGGAGTTGGAGCTTGCAGTGTAAGAATCTGCTCTACCGCCAACAGTTTTTGCATGAAGCAGTAGGACTTGAGTTCCTGATCCATGTGGGGACTTTTGACCAGTGATCAGAGAGATATTCAATCATTTTTTATCAGAATTTGTCCCATTTGCACTTCATGGGCCTGATTGCAATCTGCTGTCTGCAGGTAATGCATTTCCAAACTTCCAATATGGTTTTCAGAACAAAAAAAAAAAAAAGGCATTCATACATTTCAAAAAGGTCCATAGAAATACATGCCTTGAGTGAACAAACACTCAAAGCTCTCGATCTGCTAAGGGGGTGTGTTGAAATGAGCTTCAAGGAGACCATCAGAGGACCTTGATGAGCCTGGGCTTCCCTGTCTTTTGCGGTAGCATGGCCTCATCCACACAGCACAGCTTATGAATGAGTGCCTATCTGGGCATGTAGGTTCCTCCGAAGAAGGATGCCGAGTGATTCATGGCAAATTCCCAGTTCACTTCTCAGCATTACATATTAATACAACACATGGCCTTAGGCACTGTGTACTTCAGCACCCCCCCCCCCCCCCGTTACCCTCTTTAGAGTTGTAGAGAGTTTGTATGTGACGTGTGCATATAAAGCACTCCAAAAGCGCCATCCTAGCAAGATGAGCAGAAGCCTCTGAATTCCTCAGGGCAGTGGGGAGGATGGGGGCAGGGAGCCTTTCCCAACCATGGAGAGCAGCCAGTGCATTTCTTTGCATACCAGCTGCAAGGGACTGGGGTTGGAGGTTTGATCCCAAGCTCTGAGGTTGGAGCCCTGGGAATCTAAATTCTCCAATGCTCCCTCAATTGCAGTGGCGGGGGGGGGGGCATAAGGTTGTGCACCCACCGCTTGCTGTGTCCACAAACATCCATAGGTTTTTGTCTCCTTTACACCACAGCTTGCTAAACCACATGGGCAAACTGGGCAAACTTTGCAGCTCAGGAAAGTTGCTGGCAAGGCTGCCGTTCAACAGTGGGAAGCTAGAGGTCTCACTGGGTGCATCACACATGGAGACGGCTTTTGGTATTCAAGGTCATTCTTTATCCTCTTATAGGGGAAGGCTACATCATGTTGTAGCCAAGAAACTTGACACTGCAACAAGGAAGTAAAACTACTATGGATGTAGAAGTGAAAGACTGAATAATAATAAGCAAATTAATTAATTGTAAGGGGAACAAAAACATAATCTAGCTAATAACTAAGTGAACCAATCCATCATTTAATATGAACAGAATGATTTGCAAGGTTGAGGGTGCCCATCGTTTCTCTTAAAAAAAAAAATGACAGCTTTGCATCTAAAATTGTGTGACAAGCTGATTAGTTAGAGAAAACAAATTGGAATGTGCATATCCAAAGCCTTTTAAATTATTGCCCCTTTTGGTATGTCTGCTGGACAACCTTCAGACCTGCATTAGCTAATTAATCCACAGGGTAAAGAACATCTTTTTACCGAATCATCAGTATAACTAACATTATTTATGTCAAACAATAAACAACCATAAATAACAAAGAGGTAAATCTTTGAGAACTCAAGACGAAGAGGAAAATAAGCCTACATAACTACATTCACTTTAATTTCATCCATGTTAAATAGGTGTGATTTGGGCCTTGACTATTTAATGACCAATTAAGCAGGAAGCTCAGTGAAATTAAATAATAAATGAAATTAAAACAATTACATGTATACTCTTTCTTTTCCAGCATATTCTTACTTCACATTTATGCTTACGATACATTCATAATTCAAGGAGAATGCCATACGTGCTTTCACTATCCACGGTGAAGGACTGAATCGTAAAATTGTGGGAAATGGATTTGAAATGTCACATTAGGATGTACACCTTTCAACCAAAACACAGTTTCAGACGAGAAAAACAGAGAGACTGATCACCAAATTTCTTGGTGCAAATTTAGCAAAACAGATCCAGAGGAACACAGCAGCTATGCACTGCAGAGCAACATGAATCATCAGCCTGTATTCACCATTCTTTTTGCGGGAAATCTAGGTCATCCGTCTATGTGACTCTCTCTCCCTCTTGTCTCTCTCCAACATCTCTCTCTCTCTCTCTCTCATCTGCCCTACCAAATTTTTTCCTGTTTCCATTATTAGGTAAAAAAAATATTTTGGGCTGAGCAATGGGACAGAAAATGAAAGAGAAAGCATTTTTAAGCCATGCCAATTAATGGGGGTGTTTTTCATTAGAGAAGGGGAAGGAAGCTAGTTGATGCTGTCAAACTTGTTTCCAAAATACAGCGAGTAGTTTCTGCTTGTTCCTGGCTCCTGTCTAAGCATCCCCCCTGCCCTGCTCAAACTAGCACAGCCACGCGAATGATGGGGAGCAGCCCTGGCTGGCCCTCATGCACATGGCTCCATGTCCCGTTGCCTGGAACTGCTGCATTCCACATGCCGGAGGGTGGGATTTCAGGAGAAGGGGGGCTGCTGCATTTGGCTGGGCTCCCTGCAGACAGAAGCCTGCTACACAGGGTTTGAAATTGTGAAGGGAATGCCTGGCAAGGGCTCTCAAGAATCGACAAGCGGAGTAAATGAATAAATAAATGATATATGGATCTAGGTTACATTACAGTGAATGTTGGGAATAGGGTGAATGTCAACATGCATATGCACCAGCAAGAAATATGTGAGTGGAGAACAAGGGATAAAAAACCAAAACCAAATCTTCCATAGCACTGAACTGCACACTATTTATTTATGTATTTGAATGCAATTAATTAATTAATTCTATACTGCCCAATAGCCAAAGTTCTCTGGGCAGGTAATTAATTAATTAAGAACACATATACACAACAATATAGTATCTTTATGGAAGCAAAAACCAGGGATGAGAGCACAGTGCAATTTGGTCGTCCTGCTGTGGACCTAGCTTGAATGCAAGTCCAGGCAATCCCAGGTTACAAATGAGTCCCTTTCCCAAGAAATTGGAAATGTGTCTTTAAGTCAAATTTGTAAGTAAGTTGGATCACATATGTTTGACCCTCCACATTCATGCAGTTGGCAGCAAAGAATCCCTGTGAAAGTGGAAAAACTTTGAATTTCTCTACCCCTGCCATCCCCAGCTATAAGTGCCTCCTCTTTGCATCGAGGAAATGCTGGAGAGATTTCCCTCTCCAGAAGGATGGGGCGGGAAGGGCTGTTCTCTGCCTATGCTGGTGTATTCTGTGAGTGGTTGGTGGGAAGTCACTGGGAGGGAGGCATGGCACAGGGATGCTGGTGGCTGGGGGCTTGGCTGGCACAGGGAAGAGAGCTCCTCTCCCATCTCTGGCCCCTGCTTCTACAGGGGGAAACAGCCTCTCTTCCCAGCACCAGGGCAGCCTCTCTTCCCAGCACCAGGGCAGCCTCTCTTCCCAGCACCAGGGCAGTGGCGTTGCATGGCATACGATGCTCCCTGGAGACACTCCTGGAGATAAAGCCTTCATTTGCCCACAGTTAAAACCAGCATCCTGAGCATCTCCTAAAAAGGCACTGGCAAACCGCTGTAGCACTAACCTATGTATGTGGCTGCACTGTTGATTGATTTGATTTCCGCCCTGCCTTTCTACCAAGGAATGGCACTCAAGGCCGCACTCCATGACAGGACAGGGTGGGAACTGGACCCTTCTTGTTCTCCAAATCGTTCCTTATGGGCAGAGATCCTGGAAGGACACGGACCCTGTCTTGCCCCACTCTCCATGGATACCAGAGGGTGATTTTGATTGGAAAACAATGGAAAGTATTGAGACTTTGTGCCTGCCAGCACTGATGTAGGATTAAACGGGCAAGCAAACCATACCCTCCCCAGAGAGATTCACCTGGCACCAATGCTATTTTCTTTTCAATGCTAGGCAAAACCCTTTTTATTTCTCATTATTTTAATGTTTAATTGGTTTTAATGTGGTTTTATATTATTGTATTACTGGATGCTGTGCCATTTTATTTCCTATTTTACTTGTTGTTTGTTGTAAACCATCCCGAGATGCCAGTAGATGGATGGTCTATAGAAGCTTTAAATAAATAAATAAGCCAGCTTAGGGGAAGAAATTAAAATGGAACCTGGTGTAACGTGGAGTCCTAGTTATGGTCATTGATGAAGTCTGGGAGCATAGTTCTGTGTGTCTTTCTTGCAAGTATTAAGGAAAAGGAATCTGCATATTATTTGAGTGCTGGCAAGATGGAATGTGATTTTGGAACTATTAATCTGGTCCTGCCAAAACACAATCAATATTTTATTGCCACTGTTGTCCCTATGCAGCCCCAAACTGTGAGTCAGTAAATGCCCAAAATACAAAGAAAGGTCAGCATTGAGATGGTAGCAAAATCTTCTTCTGTAGTCTGCTTCAGTGCATAATTATAATAGAGGTTGTGATACAGTTTATATCACCAAGATTACATTTTTCTTTCACGTTCCAGCTGTTTCTTATTGCAAATCCTCAACTGCAGTCAAATCATGCTTAGAATGTTCTCCCTAGTCAAACTGCACTGCCTGCTGAAATCTGTACTGATGTTTGGGTTTGGGAAATGCCTGGCCTGGCCATTGGGAATAAACTGGCTCTTCAGAGCACTCTGACTGAAATTAGCGGGGCAACTGAATAACTCTAAACCATGGGCTGAATGGTCTCATGGAGGCCATCATTATGGTTACGGGGCCTTCTGTCTTACTGCCCTGGCAAATCATTTTGCTCCTCTCCCTCTACCATGACCACCATTTCACAACTTCTCCTGCATTCTAGATATATTAGAGAAGAAGACAAATAAACAGACACCATTTTTACAGCCTACAGAGGGAGAGGGAGAGGGAGGGAGAGAGAGACTCTGAACATGTACAGTTTCTCATTTGTGGTCACTCCTCACTAAGGATATTCTCTATCCTAGGGTTGGCCCTGGGTGTGGAAATGCTAAGCTTGAAGTAGATCTGGATCTCTTTAGCTGCCCCACGTTAAGCCTGCCCAGTGATTTTCTGTACAAAAATAATTATTCTTTGTTTTATATTTGAGAATATTCCATCCCTTCTCATTATATGAGGATTGAATAGTGATAATTATGTTGATGGTAAACAGCAATAATAAATCTGATTGTATGCAAAGCTATCTGTTTGCTGGAAGATACATAGCTGAACGCATGAAGCCGCACTGCAAAAAATACCCATTACTTTGATCGTGATCCTGCATTATTTATGGAGCTAGGAAACGTCACGGTGATTTCTGTGAACACAGCAGAGAACTGGAACTAAAGGAAAGCATACATTTGTGGAAATGAGTGCCACTGCTTTCCATAACAGAGTTTTTGCTTCTGAAAAGCAATTTCTGTTGTTTTTATGTGCTGTGTTCCAGCAGTGCTTAAAATAACAGTCAGTGAGTGTATCATAGAATTCATCCATTGTGGCCTGACATGTAGCTATGGCAATAGTCTTCCTGCACCAGATTCAACCCTGCAAACAGAACGAGCTCCTCAGCAATAGTTTTTCAAGTTATAACTTGTAACTGGGGCAAAGCAGAAATATTTCATGAAAAAATTGGCATAGCGCTTTCAAAGGTTCAGTGTGCTATACTTGTAATTCTGCAAGAATCTTGTAGAATAGTTGAGCTTTATTATCATCTCCATGGTGGATTTGGGCAGCAGGGAAAGGTAAAGAAGAAGATGGTTTGCCCAGGGCCACCAGCTGAATTAATGGTGGAAACAAGATTCACCTTCTGTAGGCAAAGCCCTTTGCTCAAGAACAACTCCTTGTCTTTTAATTATATTCATCTGAAGCTCTAGTTTGGAAACTTCTCTTTTTTCACTAGTAGCCTTTCAGTGTCTCTTTCTATGCCCCCTTGACCAAGGGTATTTGCTTTCCTGAGGACTTTCTTAGACATAGGTAGCATGTTTATGTGTGAAAGAGACTTTTCCATTTGGAAGTGACCAGCCAATCATCAGCTCATAGCTGAGAGAATTTCCCAAATGCAGGCACTGTGTGGGCACGGCACCCATGTGTGTGATGCACAGAGACCATGAGGAAGAACCACAGTCATATCAGTGGATGAAATATAATTCTACAACATAACTAATTGCTGTGGTAAATGTTTGCTTAACTTGAGGGCTGTACTGAGCTAAAACCTATCTCCCGACTTCCTGAAGATTTTCTTCCTCTGCAAAAGAAGCTTCTATTTTTTCCCTGCCTCCTCCTTAGGTCACTTTTTTCAGCAATGTTTTTGGTGATTTAAGATTGCTGTAAGGTGGCCTAGGTTGTGAGGGGTTTTAACTGTGTTGCTGTGCAGGCTCCCCATACATCTTTACTGGAAGGAGTCCTCTGCAGGAGTTACCCTTGATGGCCACCCTTGGCTCTCAGAGAAGCCCTGGGAGGCTGACGGGACTGCAGACTGAAAAGAGGACACTCACACACTCCCTTTGCTAAGCACAGCAGCACCACACCCTCCCCAGGGGAAGGCACTGGGATGTCTTCCCCTTGAAAAACTTCTCCAAAGCCTTTCTTTTCTGGTAAACTGAAGGAGAGCAGTTTAAAGAAGAATGTGGAAGACATTTTCAGCACAGAGTGCTTCAGCATTATCTCAATGCATCTGGATTTGCATTGTATGCAAATCTTGTATGAAAGGTGGATACTAATCCCCACTCCACCCAGCATTGTGAAGTCTGCTGACTGATTGCAATTATTTGATAATCATGATAGCATGTCCTCTGGTTTCCTGGGCATGAAAAACAGACGCTTCACTACCATATGCTTTCTTTTATGTACTGTTTTTCATGAAATACAGACTTTGGAAAACAGGAATATGTATTCTGGGAATTTTTAGGAAGCCTACACAATGAAGATAACTTACCTACTTGAAGATCAATGGACATTTTCACACAAAACCATGATTCATCATACTTACAACAAATAGCTGGCAGACCATCAGGATTGAAATCAAGACCATAAATTATCGCTGCAAAGGGAGACTTACTCAGGCTTAGCCTATTTCTGTATCCATTCCAGATTCTCAACAGATGAGAAAAAATAAAATATTGAGAACATTTCCTAAGTATGCATCTCCACTTTGACCATGAAACTTGAAGTTCAAGTAAACAGAACTAGTTCAAATAACTACTTGCAAGATTACACAAGTACAAAACTTTTTCCCTTTATGAAATGTACTCTTATGCGCGTGTGCATGCACACACACCCTTGCTCTCCTGACAAGTGCTTTCAGAATGTCTTAAGATAATCAATACAATACAGATGGTTTTTTAAATACTGGAGCAGCTGCAGACTTTCAACACATAGGGAAACTACAATAAAAACAGAATCAACCAACATTGCAACTGAGTCCAACCTCCTGCTATTGCAGGACATCACGTTACACCATCCCACTCAGGTGGCTGTCCAAGTACTTTCTGAAGGTCTCCAGTGTGGGAGGGCCCACCATCTTTCTAGACAGCTGGTTCCACTGTGGTATTGCTCTGACCGTGAGGAAGCTTTTCTTGATGTCCAGCCTGAACCTGGGTTGTCACAACTTGAGTTGATTATTCCATGTCCAACACTCCGGTATCAGCGAGAAGAGATCTTGACCTTCCTCTTTGTGACAGCCTTTGAGGTACATATAGAGGGATATCATGTCCCATGTTCTGTATTTATTATCCGCCGATATTGCTGCACAGGGCCGGCAGTTATTTGTTACCATTCTTTGGTTATATTACAGTTGGTACATCCTCATTATTTGTTCATGAGCCTTAAAAAACCACTCAGAAGCAGTGTGTTTTTGCTCTTGCTCCCCTACTGCCACCCAGTCACAATTGGGGACCAAATCAGATGTGATATGGAGGTCTCTGCAGGGGATTTTTGGGGATTCTGAAAAGCAGGAACGTGTATTCTTCAAGATGACGTTTAACTTTTTCCTCCTTTGTCTTTCCCCAGTCTAAATGCGCTATTAGTTCCACATTAGAAGTTAGTCTCAGAGCAGATGACCATGAGAAACCCACAAACAGGACATAAGCACAACAGCTTATGAGTGTGTGTGTATACACAAAAGAAATGACATCAAAAGAAAGGACCAAGTCTCCAGTTCCAGAGCTCCACATGTCCAATCTTCAGAACTGGAAGGGATCCTAATCGCAGATCTCCCACTTCACATCCAGGTGGCCCTACAATTAAGAACCCACTGAAGCAGCTGAATTATGATATATCTGCTAGGGAGATCTAGTAATTTTATGAGACAAATGTGATAGAGTTGAATAGCTTTACTTCATCATGTTACTGATCCTCTGGAAGCTCAAGCTGCAGATGGGCTCTGCTAAATTAAACTGTTAGGGCTGACTTACTTTTGGTGCTGTATCATCACTGTATCAGTACAGTTAATGAGTCTAGCTCTGCTTCCGAAGAATATGGCTTAGCTCTCATAGTTGCATGAACAATTCGACAGCGATGCAAAGCAGAAATGTGGCTGAATGTCCCTTAAGCCCTGAGAGAAGCAGGAAGCCTAATCAATTTGGGGGTCAAACGACCCATAACTTGTAGCTTGCTTTTTAAAAATCTCCTTAACTCTGGTCGTTTCTTTTCCTGGAACATGCAGTTCAATATGGACCCCATCCAAACAGGATGTGATTAACTCTTTCCTCCCCACATAGTCTTCAACCCCCTCCCTCCATCTTCCCGCCTCTTCACCTTTGCTAATGCTTTTTGCCTTCTGAGGAAAACTGGTGGGGGGGGGGGTTCCACTGACAAACTGATAAGAGGAGAAACCCCTTGCAAATCTACCCAGGTCTGCTTGTAAATATGGATCCTGCGGGGCTGCTTTGCCCAGAGCATTAAATGCATTTTTAAAGAAGTGTTGTGCAGTCCAACCCTTAATCAACAGCCCATTAATTTTATTCTTTATGGACTATTTCATGCTGTCAGAAAATAGATTCTTTCAGTCAGCAGATACAGATTAACGATTTGAATTCCACTTCAGTACAGCTGGCAAAGTGGGAGAGAGGCAGGACGTGGAATGATTCTATACAGGGGTAGCATAAGGACAATAAAATACTTTTTACGGGACGAGGAAAAAGTTCATTGTTCACCTACAAACAGAGGGAAAGGAAAAACCTTCCTAGGTGTGCGAGAAACCTCAGCCTGCAGTGTATCTCCTCTGAGATATGAAGAGCAAGGCAGTTTGCAGGCTGAATTGCATCAGACAGTTTGGACGCCCCCCCCCCCCCAAAAAAAACCCCAGCTTGTGGTAAAGTGCATTGGGATTATGGCTGCTGGAAATATAGACTGGTGTTTCACGCTGCTTCTGGCATGATCCCCTGGTAAGGCAGGCAACAGCAAGCTAAGCATGGCAGTGGGAAGCATGTGGAGCATCGTGGACCACAATGTGGGACCTACTAAACCCAGCGCCCAGAAGGCCCATGCGAGGTGGGAGAGCGCATGAGCTAGTCGGGTTCAGATTGTGCGCTGGATGCATAATTCGTGTGTGCGTTCGGGCCAGCATTTTGCATTTCAGGGATGAAGCTTTGTTTGATCCCGCTCTCATTTAAGGGGGGCAGGAAAGAAGGGACACGCAGCGATCTGCCTTAAAGACTGAGTTAGCAGGGGAATGTCCAGGGCGCAAGCCCCCATTTCGGCAGCAATCTGGTGCCAGGCCAAGTCTCTTGATTTCAGATGGGATACACATGTTTAATTCATGTCGCCATGTTACATTCTAGTGCCAGCCCAAGCTCCATACTCATTTTCAAGGGGGTAGGAGGGCATTGTGCCTCTCAAGCACCCCATTTTACTATACTTGTGGTTATTTTACAAAAATGAATGATGTCAGATTCAGCTGAATTTTAATATAATACACAGGATGACAGAAATTGGAGTAGATAAAAGCACTGTGGAGGGAGGGCACCTGTGCACCTACTGTTTTAAGGCTTCCTATCTGAGGCTATTCGTAAGCAGATGTCTTGTCCATTTGCACCTTTGTGAAATCTAGTGAATAAAGTCATGTTCCTGTGGCGGTTTCAACCTTACTGAATATTTTCATCCTACCCATGCTAAAATTACTCTGCCTTGCTCAGGAAACAATGCCAACAGCTTTATTTCACCAGCCTTACTGGTTCCCTGAATGTAACATATTAATCAATGGAACACAGTTGGCTGAATAATCAATTTTTCATTACGACTGATGACTCTTTTATAGATGGCTCATGAGAGAATAAGGCATTCATAATTAAGCATAATCAACACTGATGCTGCGTTTCAAAGAATAGATTTTAAAAGTTGACAAACTGCATGCTGAGAAATTCCTGGAGGAAGTTTACATTTAAGCAATGCCTGGTGGCCAAGACATGCATCTCAGCTGTGGCATTTGGACTAACCCAGCCTTTTACCAATACAATACAATACAATACAATACAGAATTGTGAAGATGTAGCAAAGCTAGAAATTCAGAGTTCTTTGTGGGATCCATGAGTAGCTTATTTTTGAGAGAAGTGTCTGGGTTACCGATAGCCAAGCTAGAAAATGACCTCTCTGTGTTCCCAGAGAGCTTTGGCTACTGGCAGTATAGAAATGAATAATAATACTAATACTACTAATACTGCTACTAATAATAATACCTGGATGTCCCAGGCTTGAGCCAAATAATGGCACTGGGGGCGGTTTAGATGGGTGCTATGGCACAGATCCAGGATCCAGTCCAGCTTTCCATGGGACTTCCCTTTGTCACTTTTTGAAAAGCATCTTTAGATGGGAATCCTGTGCCTCAGAGCCCTCTGTCCATCCAAGTCCAGGCAGGCAGGAGGCGGGAGGACAGTAAGCACAGTAGTCTTCTGCACTTGCTTTCTATCCTATTTAGAAAGAACTCTGAAATTGTCTTGTTTAATGGAGAGAGGCACTTGCGGCCCAGGTGGCCATGCAGCCCTCCTCTCCTGCCATCACGCCCCCTTTCTCCTCCTCGCATCCTCACCCGAGGGTGCAGCAGCTGTGTCTGCAGCAGGGCAGGGCTGAAGAGGGGGGGCCTGCACCACCTGAGTTCTCTCTGGACAACTCATCTTGGCTAGGCCATGGTGCAGTGGCTTTCTGACTCAAAATCCTGATCATGCATTGTAGAATTTCACAAACAGCTGTTAATGTTGGTTCCCATTCTAGATGTGGGCTACTTTCTGGAACACCCCTTCACAACTACGGAGGTGGACCCCTGTGCTTCTTGGTCTTACTGGGGGCCTCTTTAGAGAGCCATGTGTACTGCAAACCAAGCAAACAACATTTTTTTCTCAGCACCTCCCATCACCATCCATGCTTTACAGCTGCTTCTACTTTCCTTCCTGGCTATGCAAAAAGACCCCCCCCCCAACACACACACACAACACACACAGAGCAAAAATCCCTGTTTGGCAATCCTGAGAGAGAGGTGGGGGGCACAGAGAGAGAGGCAGGCATGCAGAGACAGTTTTAAGATACACTCTTAGTATGCACAGTTTCATATTTTAAACTTCCTAAAATCAAAGCGCCATAACAACCAAATGCCAGCACAAGGTTTCACCTGTTCTGTGTTTAAGTGCAGAATCCTGCCAGATGGGACTTACAGCCATCTATTTACTCGTCCCCTCTAGTAACTCTACCACTCCTTGGCTGAACGGCACAGGGCAGGGAGACAAATGCCCACCCAAGGCTGATGCAGAGATGGGAAGGGGCTGCCTCGAGGCTGCCTGTTTAGCTCTGCACTAGAATGCAGGGAGGGTGGGCAGGTGCCAAGGGGCAGCCGAGAAGCAGGAGGTCCGGCTTGCACAGCCAGCCAAGGCCCGCTGCTTGTTGCCCACATCCCGAGGAGACCATGTGGCCAGATCATGCAGCCTGCTCCTCCCTCCCACCCGCAGTCCTGCTCCGGTGCCCAGCCTCTGCGCCGCAGATGGGGCAGCAGTCAGAGGAGGCCCATTCCCCATTTCACAAGGGAAAGCTTATTTGAGAAGGGCAGCTCGAACCTTGCTTTCGGACTCAGAGAACTATATGAATAAGCTTCATATCACTGGTCTATCCGGTCAGTAGCTGCCTGTCTACACTGTCAGTCCTTAGCCACCCCACTACAAGAAATCCTTTTGCTGGAGATGTGGGGACTGCAGCTGCAACCTGTTACATTCACAGCAAGTAGTCCCAAGGGCTGAGCCTTGGGATAGCAGAGGACTTGGGAAGGCAAGCATTTCCTCTTGGCCGTGTGTGTACTTCTATCATATATTTTAATCTGTTTGGCGGAATGCCCTGGACTTCATGCCTATTTATCCATACAGACTAATACTGATAAGGAAAACCTGCCTGAGTTTCTGCCACTGATCTGTCCTCATGACTAGTAAGTGTTTCTGTGATCTTTTGACCTGATACTGCATGTGTATGACCTGATCTATAAGGTATGGTTTGGCTAACTGTCTTTGCATGTCTTCACGTTTGCTTTCACAGATTCACAGACAGTCCATGAAAGTGGTCTCTGCATTCCTATTCTACATATGCAGAATGGATGCATGTTTTCTAGAACATTTTCTACATTCTCAGTTCCTTGACCAAATAAAGCCCGTGGGAGACTCACTCCTTAAGTGAGCCATTTCACATGCACGGAAGTCCCACTTTCCATTGGGGCACACATCTAGTCCAAATAGGGTTGTGATATGAGGAAGTCTAATGTCATATGAGAATGGTATTTTGGGTGGCCAAAGCTGTGTGAAAGTGCACAAGAGCTGTATATCCAAAGGTGAATAGGCATTGTGTGTGCATGTAAAGAGTAAGTTCTACCCCTGGAAATGACCAGGCTCCACCACACATCAGAAAACTGTGCAACGAAGTATGCATACATTCCCAAAACGTATACAGATAAGCTTCAGTCAAAGGGCACATATATACATACATGCATAACTTTCAATGTGCAAAATGTGCAATCAGAGCAGCCATTGGCTAGCGGGACAGGTGCATTTTAATGTGTACCTTACAAAAAGCATGCGTGCATTTTCACATCATTAAAAAAAACTTTGCAAGCTTGTCAGGAAATGGGGCAGAACAAGCTTCACCTGGCATACTTTGCATGTGTAAGGCTTGATTCACGGCCATTATTGGTAGGAGATGAAAAGAGATGAAAATTTCCTGCCTAAAACCCTTGAGCTGCCAGTCAGTGTTGACAGCACTAGGCTAAATGGACCAAGGCGACTTCCTATCTCTCTATTGTGAAGTCACAGGAACATAGATGGGCCCTTGCCTTATCCTGAGCTGGTCAGATTTGGTTACCCTTACTGACTATACAAGACTGGGGAGGAGGGTATCTGGGGAAGACGAGAATCTTGAGATTTTTTCCTTTCCAGAAGTAGTTCATGGAGTTTCACTAGGGCTGCTTTCAGAGCTCTGCTGCATTTCAGGGGCTGGTTGAGTGGCTTTTGTAAAGTCTGCTTTAGGAGGGGATAATAAGCTTAGTCTGCATATTCTTCTGGCTCAGAATTTAGAATTGAGCACCACATTCCAATTGCCATTCATTTTGTCCTATTTCTTACTAATACTTCAACTAATGTCTGCAAATCATATCAGGGATTATGCCCTTTCAATTATTGTCTCAGATTTGTGTGATTTTCCTTCCATTTATATTTGATCTGTATCTGCCAATAAGATTTCTGCTCCTTGAGTGGTGGTTGTGGGAAACCAGCAGGCGGCATTGGTCTAACACATTGCAAGTAGTTGGGTGAATCTTGACAAGCATGGATTGGCTTTGACACCTGATCGCAACCACTTCGAGTCTTCTGCTTCAGAGGCTCTTCACCTGACACCCCTGCAAATGGATACCTACAACTTCAGTTGAGTTCACTGACTGTACCTTCTAATGCATCCCACAAACGTCAGTTTACGAGCAGTCATGCCTCTGCTTTGGATAGACACATCTTTTCCCCCTTAAAATGCAGAGTCTGATGAATGACACATTGAAAAATGTCTTAACCTATTGCACTTTCAAAAGCAAATAAAGACAGTGACTATGGGGAGCTGTATTCTAGATTATCACAGTATAGGGGACCGTAAATGTGATTATATGCCATTGGCATCAGAGATGCCCATAAAATAAGTAACGTGGGAGCACTTCAAATGCTATGGAAATATTATACACAATAGATGTTATTAGAACAAAACTATGTGTATCTGTGAAATAATGTACAATAGTACATTAAAGGAAGCAATTTCACTGAATAAGAATAATGTGTGTTTTCTTTTGTACATGATCAGGAATTTCTTTGCATAATGCAAGAATTTTATTTAAACCACTTGATGTTATGCAAAGGGCAGGGTAGCTTTGCATGCTTTCAGCAGAGGAAGTGTTGATAGCACTTGCCAGCCAAGAACTGCTTAGAAGAAACATTTATAATTTCTGAATATCATAATTAACTAGTCCCAAAGTAGTCCAGCTCATAATGTTGGAGGTTGTAGTGCGAACTGAGTGTCAGTTGCCCTCAGGAGTTCTATTCCAGTTCAGAATGTAAAATAAGACTCTGCAGATGCATGGCCAGTGTTCAGGCTAAACAAGCCATTTTGTAGGTACAAATGACACAGCTTGGTTAGCCTGTTGCTCTTGTGGAACCTCACTGGGCCTGGTTTTCAACCCTGCTTCAGCTGTCCTGAGGAATGTATATTCACCTGCCAGAAATTCCAGACCTGCTCACTTGACAAAAGGCATGGTGCAACATCCAGACTTGCACACACTGAAACTAGCGGCATGGCTAATACACTAACCTCGTATCGATGTCAAGTTCGGTACTGACAACCATGCATCTGGTCATGCAATACATTTTACATTCAGCCTTATGCCCAAATACTCAACAATTGTATGGCTCAACATGGAAATGCTTCACATGCTTTGCAACCAGTAACAATTTCTCTCCGGAATCTGCAACTGTTGAGAATATTGTACAATTCCTTCTCTCGCTGCACCAAGGGGATTTGAAACCCTCATCCATCAAGGTATACCTTGCAGCCATATCGTACCATAGTGGACATATAGAACATGGGTCCTCAAACTATGGCCCACAGGCTGGATACAGCCCACCATGGTCATTTACCTGGCCTGCCTCAGAGCTTTTGGGGTCGCTCAGAGAGCGTTCGAAAGCTCTGAGCCTGTGGAGGCGTTCTCTGAAACTGAGCAGAGAGCTGGCGCATGCACCAAATTGTAACAGCTCCCTTCAACTGTCTTTTTGGCATTACTAGCAGTCTTCAAGGTCCTTCTCCATTCTTTTAAAGCCATCCTGATGGGCAAGACCATACAGATAGCGATAGGCAACATATCCATCATCTTTTATGTGAACAAGCAAGGAGGAACAAAGTCTGTCTCACTAGCTCGCCTCACAGTTTGTCCATGGCACTGGTGCATTGAGCACTGAATGCACAGGCAAGCAGTTCATCTGGCTGGTATCGAAATGAAGAAGTGGATGCTTTAAGCTGCATGTCCATGGCTCACAAGTGGGAGCTTCACCAGAAAAGCTGCCCTGAGCTCTTTGATTGGTTGGAGACTCCCTCAATAGATCTGTTCGCCAACCATCAGAACAAGATTTGTGACAACTGCTGCTCTAGAGTGGGGGGATAGGAGAAAACTCCCTGGGAGATGCGTTCATGATCCCGTGGAACAATGCTCTATTCTATACATTTCCTCTGAAATGTATAGAGGACTTTAATGAAGACTGGACAGGACAACTCCACCTGCATACTTATCACTCCTTGGTGGCCTCACAGGCTTGGTTTCCAGCCCTTCTACAGCTGTCACGGGGGATTTACATGCGCCTTCCAGAGATCTCAGACCTTCCCATTCAACAACAAGGCAAGATCCTACACCCGGATCCACGCCAACTCCATATGTTGAAACTAACTGCCTGGCTAATACGCTGAACCTGGTACCCACAACCCTACACCTACACACACAATGCATTCCACAGTCAGCCCTACGGCTGAATACTCAACGGTCATACTGCTCAAAATGGACATGCTTCGCATGTTTCACAACCAGTAATAACTTCGCACTGGAATCAGTGACCATAGAGAATATTCTCCAGTTCCTCCTCTCACTACACCAGACAGGACTAAAACCATCACCCCTCAAGGTATACTTCGCAGCCATATCACGTCATAGAGGACATATAGAGGGAACATCTGTATTCTCGTATCAGTTAACACTTACAAGGACTTCAAAGTTTACATCCTCCAACCTGATCAATCCTACCAACATGCAGTCTGTCTGTAGTCCTGCAGGCTCTAACCAAACCACCATTCGAACCTTTAGCTTCCAAGGACTTGAGATTGCTATCATGGAAAACTTCCTTCTTGGTAGCTATAACTTCAGCTAGAAGAACAAGTGAATTGTGTACCTTCCGAGTCAATCCTCTATACCTAAATTTTCATAAGGAAAGGTGATCCTCTGTGTGGACCCAACTGTTCTTCCAAAGGTGGTGATAACATTCCATCTGAATCAAGACATTGTGTTACCAGGATACTTCCTAGCACCATCGACACTGATTGAAAGATCGCTCCATAATCTTGATGTCTGCAGGGTGCTCACTTTCTTTCACTCCTGAACTGAGCCATTCCAAAAAACCAAACGACTGTTCAGCAAATATTCCGAACATGACAGAGGAACACCTGTAGGGCCCCAGTGCTCATCCAAGGGAATGGTCAAAATCATCAAACTTTCTTACTAACTTGCCCACGTAGAATTGCCAATTCTTCCAAAAGGCCACTCAGCCAGAGCCGTTGCTACCTCGTCAGCGCTCTGTGCCAGCGAACCATTACAAGACTTGCACAAAGCTGCTACATGTTCCACCCCATATACCTTTATTCAGCACTACCACCTTGATGTAAAGGCTAGGAGAGGCTGCTCTTTCAGTCGTGCTGTCCTCTCAGTGTAAGGGCAGGGATGTGGATGGCAGCTTAGATATGCAGGGCATCAGGACCAGGGTGCTGATGCGAAGCGAGGTCTTGCTGCTTAGTAGGGCTAGAGGCAGGTGGCATGCTCAACAGTCCAAGGTCGGGGTCAAGGCAGCAGGCAATCCAATATTGTATGAGAGAGAGAGAGCACACAGTCCAGAAACAGCCCGGGGTCAGAAAGACCGTCAGGTAAGGGTGGTTCTGACACAAGTGGGCTGGAGCAGGGCAGGAACAACTAGAGCAAGCAAAAACACACAGGAGCAGGGCAAGGGCGGATTCTGCCCATTTACATGAGGGGGAGTGGATGTGGAGTTTCCACCAAAATTATTAATAAGCTGAGATAATCTTCCTGAATACAGACATAGCACAGACACAGCACCCATATGTGTGAATGCACAGATGACCAGTCGAAGAACAACAGTTGCAGGTAAGCAAGCTGCCTTTTTATCTGTCATATATTTGACTTGCAAGGTGCTTACCTTGCAGAGAAAGAATGACCTGTGCAGAAAAATCTCCCAAAAGGAGTATTTTTGAAATTCATCTGAGGCATGGAGCTTTTACCCCATTATTAGGTTAGGGTTAAGGCCTGGGTTAGGGTTAGGGTTTTTCTAACTGCAACCCTGATTGTGGATGCAGCCCAACCCTAATCCTGGGCTGAAAGCAACATGCCTAAACTTAAGCCTAAACCTAAGCCTAAGCCTAAACCTAAGACTAAGCCTAAGCACAAGCACAAGCACAAGCACAAGCACAGACCCCTTTTGGGAGGTTTTTCTGTGCAGCTCATTTTGTGGGCCCAAGGTAAGCATATTGGAATCCCAAAATGCATCAGTTGGAACCTATTTTTTCTACCCCTACCCTCATATCAGGCTGAAAGCCACATGCCGCAGCATGATTTCCATGATGACTCCACTGGGGATATTTCTCTGCACAGCTATTTTTTCTGATCTATGCACCAGGATGCAGGTGGAAAATACTGCAGTAAAAACCTATCTTTTCTAACCCTAACCCTAGCCCAGGCCTTACGCTAACCCTAATGAATGGCTTAAAGCCCCATGCCTCTGCATGAATTCTAAAAAGGCACTTTGTCAGATTCCAAGGTGTGGCAGCCAGTTAAACTTATGCACTTTGGTTTCCACACACCTTAATCCAAGCACTAACCAATATTCAATCTGAATCCCAAGCCATTTGGAGGTACACACGAACCAGGAGTTTACCTTTGGAGCAGAAGTGGGAGTAGAACAACCCCCTGAGGGAGGAGCAGCAGCCAAGGATTCACAGCAGGGTCCAGGAACAAGAACAGGAGCAGGCATGGGTCCAGAGTGAAGGGTCCACAGCCAAGGTTTCACACAGTAACAGGAAGAACCACAACAAGTCAGGAAACCTTCATTAACGAGGCAGCTCCTGGAGGGAAAAGCCAGTTCTTATACAGTGGTACCTTGACTCATGAACATATTCTGTTCCAGGACTCTGGTCGTGACCTGAATTGGTTGCGAGTTGTCAAATTTCCCCATAAGGTTCAATGTAAATAAGGTTAATCCGTTATGGAACTATTTTTTTAATCACAAAAATGTGAAGCAAAGTGACAAAGAACAACAAAGATCGTGGCCATCTCCCCCTGCCCCCCCCCAAACATGATCACAATCGCAGTTGTGCTCACGCAGGGAAGACGGGTGAGATCATGGCCATCTCCCCCACCCCTGAGCACAATCATGGCCATCTCTCCCCCCGCCCCCAGCACGATCACAGTTGTGCAGGAAAGATGGCACAATTGCGATCGTCACTCAATGCGGAGTTGCAACCTGAGGAAATATTTTCTGAAACTTCTGTTCGCAACCTGATGTGGTTGTGAACTGAGGCATTTGTGAGCCAAGGTACAACTGTATAGCTCTTCCCCCAGGGCTCCCAGGTGATGCTCGTAAGGGTCCTTATAGCTGCAGTAGGCTGTGGTTCCAGTTCTGCAAATACCAGGGCTGTTATTCCACCCTTTGGCCAGCAGATGGAACCCTGAAGCTGCCTCAAATCCTGACACTCCTTTTGGGAGGTCAAGCTTCACAGCAAATTTTTCTGTGCAAGGTAAGCACCTTGCAAGCACAAAATACAGCCGTTGGAACCTAGTTTTTCTAACCTTAACCCTAATATTGGACGGAAAGTCCCATGCCTCAGCATGAATTCAAAAGACTCCTATTGAGAGATTTTACTGCACATCTCATTTTTTCTGCACAAAATAAAGCATGTTGTAAGTGCAAAATACTGCAAGTGGACCTGGCTTTTGTAACCCTAACCCTAACCCTAGCACAGCCCTCAACCCTAAAACTAATATTGGTCTGAGAACCCCAGGCCTCAGCATGCATTCAAAAAAGCCATCTTGTGACATGTTTTTCTGCACACCAGTTTCCGGCAATCTTGGATGGGACTGATTATCTGGATCCATCTCAGTCTGTTTTGGGGGGAGGGGGCATACAAGGCCTCCTCTGTGGAATGTGTCCAAATGTGGAATGCTCTCCCTCTGGAGGCCTACTTGTGGCACCCATGTGAGCTGTCTTCAACAGGTCTAATCCGTTTCAAATATTGTTTTATATTTTTTGTTTTATGGCTATTTTATTTTATGATTCTCTTTTAGTAAGTGTTTTAGGCACAGTTGTAGACTGCTCAGACTTTGGCTATTGGGTGATATAGAAATGTACTGCTCAGACTTTAGCTATTGGATGATATTTAAATGCACTGAGGGGAGGGGAGGGAACTCCCTCCACCTATAATGAAACCTACCTCTGTTCAGTGCAAGCAGTGTGACATTCAGAAGTCTTTGTTTCTGGCCAGGAGTGCTATGACCTTAATTGCAAGGTGTCTTTTCCTAGCCGTGTAATTTTCCTGGTGTGGAGGGTAATTGACTTACCCAAACTCAGAACTGCTAGATAAATTAAGCTAGTGTGTTAAACTACAAAGGTATGATCATCAGTGAAACTGTTGCATCTTCCAGCGATCTGCTAAGCAAACACTGGAAAGTCTGGGTTATTCCTGACTCACAGTGTCTTCAAAGAATTAGATGTCTACAGAGCTTCTCAGTCCTAATAGCTCAGGAATGGGAAATACAGATGTAGCTGGGCCACAATTCTCATCAACCCTGGCATAGCGCTCAGGGATGCTGTGAATTGTAGTCTAACAACCCCTGGAGGGCATCCATTTTCCATCTGTGGATAATATTGGAATTAAAGAGCATAGATATGTCTAAATCAAAGATGGGTGCAGGGTATGACAAAGTCGAGGATCCACAAGCTACTGAGAGCGATCCTCAGAACGATAACGCCACCATCCTTAAATAAATGAGCGGCTCTAAGCAAAGGAATCCAACATCTGTTCCAGGGAGTTGCTGACTATGCCACGAGCTTCTCATCTGAGGCTCTTCTCCAAATACTGGGATTTGATGAGTGGCTACTCTCAACTGCACCCTTCCCTTGGTAGTCCCCAGGTGGTGGCACACCCCGCCCCAACCCAAGAGTTCTGTCTGGTGCTGATTGTTCACCTTTGGGTACTAGGCAAAGACTTTAAAACAATTATTTCAAGACTTAACATTCTTAAAACGTTTCACTTAGTAATTGTTTTATTCATGATATCTTTTAAAGCTGCATTTAAAATTGCCCTTCTGTGGGCTGCTTTGATACTTATCTTCTATTTTTAAAATGTTTTGTTTTTGCAGCATTAACTTCCTTTAAATGATTGTTTTGCATATTTATGTATGTCACCCTGAGCGCTTCAGCTATGCAGAAACTCACAAATGACACAAAAATAAAAGATAAATCCATTTATTTGTTGTCATGAAAAGGAAAGTCCCCTTTGTTTTCCTTCCTTATTCTGTTTGCTACCAACCCACCACAGTGGCCATGCATTCAGCCATTATTCCCAGATCTCTCTCTCTCTCTATCTCTCTCAGGCATGCACTGCCTTACATCCATTTGTTACTGAGGTCTTGGTGTAATGCATTTACGCCCAAGAAGATGGCTGCCCCCACCATAGGGAAGGTCACGATTTTGGTGACACACCAGGTGCAGCTACACTGGCTCTTCATGTGCATGTTTGTGTGCATGCGTGCACGTGTGTGCGAGCATCTGTGTATCATACAGAGACGTGTGCCTGCTCCCGTGCCGCACTTCGGCACTTCTGGTGCTGCTCTTCCAGAACAGTGCTGGTATCTGCAGAAAGCCACTCTGTGGCAGGACAGTGTCCCCATGTCATGCGACCCCAGGCAGAGATCCCCACTGCATCTGCAACAGGAAGGTAAATTAAACAGTCCTCTAAATTCAAAGCCTCGGGACATCTGGCAATACGCATGGGTTGTCTCTTCCATTAAAATGAATGGGAAACCATTCCGACTGGGCAAAGGCTATGCATAAATTGGAGCCTTATGACTGCGCCCAGGGCACCTGCCTTCTTTGCCCGTTCTTGCTATCGTTTGTCATCATTTGGCTACATAGCAAAGTTTGAATAAGCTCCCCACAGACTTAGATTACATCTTCCAGGCTTCAGCAGATCGACGGTTCCCGCTCTCTCATCTCTTGCTACTTGTTTTCCCATTGGCAGTGAAGTTGCTCTTGATCTACAAAGGGACGCTGCTGCCTTCTGCTGACGTGTGGCCCCCACTGTTTCTCTAGCCATGGGCCTCATGCCACTTAGCCTAGCCATATTTTGTCACAGAAAAGCAATAATTGGTATAGATTGCTAGGAGTGATGGGATTCATATGGCGTTGCTGCTTACTTTTTAATCACTCTTGGTAGGGAAATTGACTTTTTGGCAATAGTGGGCTCATGGCATATCATGGAATCCTTCTAGCCACAATGCATTGATCCAAGCTGCAAGAATAAAATGGATGCTGCACAAAGGAGCCTTTTAAAGACAATCAGGAAGGTACTCCTTGTCCTGAAATCACGCTTTGCTCCCTGTGCTGACGACACTGCCAACACTTGGCTCATTATTTTCACTCCATTCTGTTGAATGCTTTCATTCTTATGTTATATGGACCCAAATTTTCAAGGGAGAAACAGCAACCGTTGTTTAAAAAAGACAAAATAAGCATGCAGAATTAAACATTTTACTTACCCTCTTTTCAATTAAAATGCAGGTTCAGCTGCAGATGATCTTTGGAAAAAGTATGAAATGCATTGCTACTTTAGACTTTTTTAAACACCCTTTGTGCAGATCAAAGAGACAAGAGAGCGTTTAAAATGAAAAATTCTACACAGCTTTAATTGGCTCTTCCACATTGTGACAACAATACACAAACCAGTTCTTCCACTGTCATCTCACTGAAGCCTTGTAGGCATCAACAGCTCTTTGGAGACACAGCTCTTGAACAGGTAGTATGTGGTTTGAATCAGTGCTACCTAGTAATAAATGAGAACAAAGGCATATTATTAGCTGCAATACGTAAAAGAAGCTTTGTGCTTATGAACCCTGGATAATTCATGTCCCCAAGTTCAAAAGGAAAACTCACGTGTATCACAGCTGCCTCAGGCCTGTCCTTGAGAGACTGAGAACTGATCACTGTGACAATGGACAATACTGGACAAAGTTTGATCTGAAAAACACAGGTAGAATAAATCTTTGAACACTCAACATGTTATGCATTTTGATGTTTTGATGATTAGGTATTCACACATCAATACAGCCTTGCCTAATCACAGCTAAGCAGTCAAAGAGGCTCAAGAAAAGGGGCAGCATTCAATGCTGGCCACATGCCAAAAGGACTCACTGCTTGCACAATGGAAAGCTAGTGGTTCCAAAAACATTTGGCACATCTTCTGAATGCTTGTTTCCAGAACAAGGCAAGTCTGTTGCTCATAGACCGCTCCACTGCCTTGCCCTGCTCCCAACTCGAGTGCTATAGCTTGTTTTCAGAGATACTTTAAGTTGTGTGAATGGTGCATCATGTGGAGGAGCAATGGCTATCTTGAATGGTGCCATGGTCTTCAATGACCCTTTACGGAATCATGGTATCATGGAGTTGGAAGGGGCCAAGGAGGCCCTCGGGTCCAACCCCCTGCTGTTGCAGGACACCGCATTACACCATCCCACTCAAACAGCTGCCCAGCTTCTTTTGGAATGTCTCAAGTGGGGGAGAGCCTCCACCTCTCCAGGCAGCTGGTTCCACTGTCACATTGCTCTGGCAGTGAAGAAACTTTGCTTGATGTCTAGCCTGAACCTGGGTTGTCACAGATTGAATTGATTATTCTGTGTCCTGCACTCTGGTAACATCAAGAAGAGGTTGACCTTCCTCTTGACCTTCCTCTTTGTGACAGCCTTTGAGGCACTTATACTGTGATACCATGTCCCCCCTCAGTCTTCTCTTCTCAAGGCGAACATGCCCAGTTCCCTCAGTCTCTCCTCATATGGCAGTGTTTCCAAACCATGGATTATTTTTGTTGCCCTCCTCTGGACCCTAATTTACCTGCATCTTTCTTAAATCTTGGCGCCCAGAACTGGACACAGTATTCCAGATGAGGTCTGACTAATGAGGAGTATAGAGGAACTAGTACTTCTTGTGATTTTGAAGTCATACTTCTATATTACTTCATATTCTCTCAACCTTTGGCATATCAACTCTATCATCTGCATTTGGGGAAGAGGCAGACAAATGCTAAATTGATTTTACCATTTGGATTTAGACAGACAACAGGGAGAGAGAATGATGGAAGTATTCTCATGACTGGGGTTGCTCTCCAGGATCCAGCCCTCTTCTGTTCGTCAGACTACTCCTTGTGCTCAGCCCTCTCTTGGGAAGTGAGATGAGCCCACAGGAAGCCCACAAAGGCTCATGAAGGCCTGGTTGTGAGACCAGCAACCTTCATCTGCAGCACATGCAGCACCAACAAAGCCTTCAAGTCACGTGCCTGGAAGAGGGATGTGCCCACCAGGAAGTTGGGACCCATGGCTGTGAGAAAGCAGGCACCAGCCTGGCGAGAATCTGACAGGTTCCTTTCCTCATGACAAAGCGAGTCACACTGTGGCACTGCACACACGCCGTGTGGGTTGTTTGCCTCAGGACCCCTGATGTGCCCAACTAACAACTGGGCACCCTGTGGTCTATGCTAACCTCCTCCCTCCTTCCTGTGGGTATTGTTGGGGACCTGGCAGGAGCACGGAGGCTTCCCTCCTTCCCTGCAGCTGCCACAGGCCGTTTTGGCTCATTCAGGCTTGAAATGATACTTTAACACATCTTTGCCTCAGCTCTCACAAGCCACTTCTTGAGCTAGCTTTCATTATGCCAAATGAGCCATCCCCTAGCAGTTCCACCAAGGGTCATTAGTGGTACCCTGCAGGGACTGTGAGGAATCCATCCAGGGAAGGGAATCTGTCGAATGCCTAGGGCTCAGCCTCCTGGACTCTGGTCTGCTGTGTGGTGGCCCAGAGCAGGAGCTCCTGGCAAGCGTTTGTGGGGTGCTCGCAAGGAATTGGGCTCCACGCCAGCACAAGCTGCTCCTAGTGCTGAAGAAGCCTGTTTGTGGGGTGCTCAGTCACACGCGGCTGCCGGGAAACCAGCCCCCTTCTTCTGTGGCATCTGTGGTTGCCTTTGGGTGGTTTCTGACATGAGAGAAGGTTGCTGGGTGCCAACTAGACCTCCACGAGTGTTTGCAGACTTCCTCTCTGTTCAGGTTTGGAAGACCAGGCCGACTAGAAAAAGAAGCTTGTGCGTGCTTCAAGGGATGGCTTCCAGTTGGGTTTGTCCCAACCCTACATTATTTTTATTAGTGTTTTTGATAAATAATTTTGCATACTGGTGATCACCATTAAGTGTGATCAGAAATAGAGACCTTGGATTGGTTCCTGGTAAAATCCAGCAGGCATCCATCCTGTCCACTACTCCTCTAAGTAGACAGGTAAGTAGATTCCCTCCACTATCCTTTTGACAGCTATCCAAGTGAGCCATGAAATGCTTCCAAAGCCTGAAGAGATTGTGGCCAGCAAAAGAAGGCTCAGTTCCCCCCGTTCACAGCAAAATCGCCAGGGATTTGCAGGGGAAGCCTGTGTCTCCTCAGTATTCCCTCCATTCTGGCACTGTTCCCAGGACATGGCCTCAGAAACCTGTCGTAAACAACGTGGGGACTCCTGGGAGTGGGGGTAATTGTACTCAAATATTTGAGAAAACTAATTTGGCCAAAACAAAACGAAACACCCACACTGCCTACCCAGGGCAGCCCCTCCAAAGCAGCAGTGGTGATCCTTGGAAGAACTACTTGGGGATGAGTCAGTTGGACTAGAGAATGCCAGACTGAGAAGTGGCTTTTGTAATCTGGCAACCCGCCCCCGACATTTTTAGTCGTGTCAAGCAAGACACAAGACTGCAGCAGTGGTAGAGAGTGGGAAAGGCCTTTACCAGCTCCCCCCCCCCACCCCGCCCCCAGTGCCAGTGGGACTTTTTGTAGGTGGCTGGCATTGCAATCTCCTGCCAGCTGCCTCACAAGCACGACAAGGGGTTTCGCTGCTCCTGCCAAGCAGTTTGCTTGTAGCTGGGCCTGACCAATGACGGATCATGTCATGTGGATTCAGGCACTACGGCAACTCATCATGGGTCAAAAAACTCCAACTGCACATCATGGGCTGTCAGAGTATGATCCCAGAGTAATCCACTCTGCAAAACCGATTGCAAATTCATATGACATGCCTACCCAGCAACCAGAGTGGGTTGTCAATTTATTGTTTATGTAGCTCGGAATTTTATTTGTGTAAGCCGTCCTGAGGCTCTTGCAAAGGACGGCATACACATATCTTAAATAAATACCCGCCGTGGTCTGTGAAAGTGCCAGTGTGGTGCTGTGGCTAAGAGCATGGGACTGGGACTCAGATGATCTGGGTTCTAGTCCCCGCTCAGCCATGGAGCCAGCTGGGGGACTTTGGGCCAGCCACTGACTCTCAGCCCAACCTACCTGACAGGGTTGTTGTTGTGAGGATAAGATTGAGAGCAGCAGGAGGAGAATGATGTAAGCTGCCTTGAGTTCTTTGAAAGGAAAAAAGCAGGATATAAATATAATGATGATAATGATAATAAGCTTTGGTAGATTAGCATGTCATGTGAACCCAGACAGCGAGATTCAACTGACGTTTAAATGAGGCTGCAACAGCTGTTCTTTAGAAAACTGGTAGAATGCTAGGGGTTGCACTCTTTATTTTTGGAGGATATTTGCATAATTCAAATACGCTTCCACTGTATTTGAGAACAGATATTGTAAACAGGTATTTCAAATACACCACAGCTTCTCCAGTGTTCTGTCTCATCCAAGGGAAAATAAACCTCAAAATGCTGGCCTGGTGACCCCCCCTCCCCAGCCCAAACTGGTGGGGAATGCATAACAATCGACAGTTTGAAAGCATTTGTGTTATTAGGTTAACTCTTGCCAGTTTGCCGGTGCTTGGTGATTCTTAGCTCGTTTATCCAGACAGTTCTTGCAGGAGCAAACAAAGTATATGAAGCTTCCCATTAAAGTCCGGGCCCAATTCAAGGTGTTGGTGATGACCTATAAAGCCCTAAACGGCTTGGGTCCTGGTTACCTGAAGGAGTACTTACGTCCATATATGCCCAGCCGCCCCCTGAGATCTGCGGGAGAGGCCCTTCTCCGGGAACCCTCCGTGAAGGAAGTTAGGAGGGTGAGTACTCGGAGGAGGGCTTTCTCTGCGGTGGCGCCCAATCTATGGAATGCGCTCCCCAGAGAGGTCCGCCTGGCGCCGTCGTTATTTGTTTTTCGGCGCCAGGCGAAGACCTTTTTATTCAAATGTCATTTTAATTGTTAATAGTATTTATTCATTTTATTCCTTGGCCAGGGCGACTTAATTTATACTGTTAATTTATATTATTTTATGGAAGTTTATTTATGGATGTGAGCCGCCCCGAGGCTTCGGTGAATGGGGCGGCATAGAAGTTTCCTAAATAAATAAATAAATAAATAAAATATATTCTTCTCCTTCTACATTTTATACTTCGTTACAGAGACTGAGTATAAAACATTTATGTACTGCTGTGTCAGTTGTGTAGCTCTCCATTTCCCCTGTAAAAGACATGGAAGTGGCAACCAAGAAAGGATCTGGCCAACAAATCTATAGGCTAAAGCGGACAGCATTGTGTACTTTTGGTAACTTTTGCATGTGTGTGTGTGCATTTTGTATTTTGCTATACTTACTGAAATTCAATCCATCCTCATCTCATCTGCACACCTGCTTGGGACACTTTGGTGATGGTATCCCAGAGCTGATGACCACTGAGGAATAATTTGCAGCTGTTTCTGCACTCAAGCACAGACATGGCCACGTATAAAGCTGAAAAGAAATATTTTATTAAAACGCCAGTGTTATGAAAAGGGTTAGGGGAAAAAAGCCTCATGCCAAAGTTATAACCTGCAGAAAACAGAGGAAGAAGAACAGATGAAGTGGTGCTAATCAGACCATTTGCCCCTGTAGCCTGCTGCTCCCTGGAAAAATCTGGGCCAGATGTGAAGCCAAGAGGGGTACACACAGGAAGAGAGGAGAAATTCCCATTGCATCTGTGGACAGCTACTGCGGTGATGCTGTGTTCTATCCTAAGGCTGGATCCAACTTGTAAAGTTGGGAACATGCTACATGACAGGTGAAGTGTCTAATTCAGGCAAGGTGGCAAATGCTGTGGCCTCTGGACCACTTGTGGCCTGTAATGAGTCCCATAACCTGAAGTAGTTGAGTAGGATTTGGTAGTGCAAACCTCACTGAGGGTGGTGCTAACTCCATTTAGTCAGGAAGGGAGAGGGGGATTTTGTTTGGAATGAAGTTTTTGGAATGAGCAGCAATCTCCCCAGTTAGATGGCTTCCTAACTTTTGCTACCAAACCTCTGGATTACTCCTGTTTCACAAAACCAGTCTGGCCAGCCTTCTCTAACATAATAAAGCCTGTAGTTAGAAGCCTCTTGTCTTAGTCTGTTTGGCAAAAAAAGGAGGGGTGGGGGAAGACCACCCTCTAACACCTTTATTGCCCTGATCTCTCCACCACTTTCAAATTCTCTCCTGCCAGTCTCGTCACCACCTGCATTTTCTGTTCCTTTCCCCAGAGGTGTGTATACACATTTGTGGGTAGAAGTGTTTGTGTCTGCATCCATGCATGTACATGCATGCGTGTGGCTCCTGACCCCTAAGCCAGGACCATGAATTGCAGCCCCATGAGTGCTGGCTGTCCAACGGTCGGTATTGTTACGTTACCTATGCCAGCAGTTAATTATTACATTTTTTCCCTTCCTTCCTTGGAGGAACTCAGGAGAGCTTATATGGCTTCCTCTGTTAACTTCACTATGAGCCCTGGCTCCCAGTGAGGCGAACCATTTACGACCACAGTGTGGATCAACAGCACCCCTCGATCTCTGAATTCCACCAATGGGATGAAGACTTTCTATTATGAGCAAGCTTGGGGCCAAGGTGCTCGATAAAGGGCCAAGCTGAATGCTGCAGAGGTGTGCCGTGCATGGCCAAGGAGTGCTGGATCGCCACATGGACGTAAGAGGCCGTCGAGACCAGTGCAGTGCGCCTTCTGTCCTTCTCTTCCACGTCGTGTGTTCAGACTGCCTCGGTCATATTCCTTGTCTCATCAAATATGCTTTGACTTGCAGAAAATTGAACAAGTGAGTTCATTTGTGATGCCTAGAGAAAAAGGCTTCCATGTCGTTCTTTCCAAACATAGTACAGGAGTCAGCAATATTGAAAGACAGGTCAGAGACCCTGAGCTCCTGCTGGGAATTTGTTGTTATGTCATCTCTTCCTGTAGCTGTAAATAGGTAGCTGCGGATTCAATCTGGATTAGAGGCTTGGTGACTACCAGCAATGTCAGCACTGATACTGGCTGTGTTTTGTGATATATATAGGAATTATAATGACACTACGGGCTTTCATTAACTTTCCATCAACATTTCAGAAATGCTGTGCAGTCCCCTCCATCCCTACAACCTTGTCTTAGCCTGCCTTTCTCTCTTTAACCACCTGAAGCATAAATTAGCTCCATTCTACTGATTAAAAATACTGCTTACAGTGATTTGTGAGAAAAAAAAATTCTGAGACTTAAATTAAGCTAAGTATTCGTAGCAGAATGCCATCATAATTTTCCAAAGCAATAAAATGAGTTATCAGAATTAATGATACATGAAATTCATTTTATGATTTTATTTACATTAACTTCCTTCATTCCTCATCTATTTTCAAACCGAGTCCCATAACTTTCTAATATATCTTTACACTGCCCAGTGACCCTGTCTCTGTTAAAGGACAGCAATATTCACTGTGGTTTCTGAACATTAACTTGTTAGCTATTTTCTTGATGAAGTTGTGGAGAATGTGAGAGACAGCTGCAGGAAATGGTGAGGATCGCACCAGGCTTGTGAGGCTGCACGTGCCAAATCAGATCACTTGCCAAGTGCTACACATAACAGCAGAGGCGGTGCGGCACGGTGTGGTGGAGTCCCGAGGCCCAGGGGCAGAATTCAGTAAACATGCTCCAAGTTCTGTTGAAGTCCATGCACCAGGACCAAGGTCACCACCAACTGGAACCTCCTACATTTTCATCTTGTATTTAGAAAAGGAGTATTTGTGTTTGCACAGGGGGAAGAGGAAGCAGCTATTTCCTGGGCGAATGCTGTTTAAATCTTAATGCCATTTAAATGGCCTGCTTCTATTCCCTGAACTCCTCTGCAGTATCTATAGCTCAAGCCCATGCAGTTTATACCACCTGCTAGGCTGCTTTTCTGAAAGCAAGGAGCCTGGCTAGCTGGGTCGCAGGAAAGCACACGGGGTGAGAGCTGAGGAGGTCCGAGAGAGCTGAGCCTGCCCTGATGAATGAGACCTCCGTGGTCCTGAAAATGCAATTTACAGCAGCTGCTGAATTGCTAACTAGCTAGTTTTTCAAAGGCCAAGCCAGGGTCTTATTAGTTTGTTATCTGGACAGTTTACATATGTGGGCTATATTTATATACATTTACTTCTGAGCCTGCTTCAGTGCTTTGGGCAGAGGACTATAACAACACGAAGGAGCTATAGTGTTCAGCCTGAATGGGTTGTGTTTCCCAGGTGGAACCAGGAACCAAAAGGTTGAGAGCTCCTGGTCAGCGGGGAGAGAGATGCCAGGCTGAGAACGGTGGAAATTTAAACTTCTTGTTTAAATACAACTCAGACGCGTGTCGATAAAGCAGATTGCCAGATTCTGCATGGTGCTATCCTCTGGTCTTCTGCTGGACAGATTTAAGGTTGATGGGTGTGGGGAGAGCTGAGCTCGCTGCCTCTGGCTGTCCAGAGAAATGTGGGCAGCATGAGCTGTGCCACGTCCCTGTGGATGCCTTGATGGAGTGTGCAAATGACTATAAGTGATAAATGAAATCTGGGATCTGAATGTAAACATAAATAAAATCTGAAAGTGTATGTTAATGTAGTCCTGTGCACACTAGTTTATTTTATTTATGTTAATATTTATATATTGCCCTATTTTCATAGGCTCTGAGCAGTTTATAAGAAAGTAAGCTGACAGTGAGTAATATTGACTAATACAACATATTAAATAAAATTGAAATGAAAACTAATGTGGGAAGGCCTGTTGGAAGAGATATGCCTTTAAACCCTCTTAAAGGTGGGAATTTGGGAAATCAGACACATCTCTCCCAGCAGACCATTCCACAGCTTAGGGGCAATCACTGAAAAAGTCCTCTGGGTAGCTGACATTAATCTTACTGAAGCAGACTTCAGAAGATTATCCCCAGAGGACCAGAGCTGGCCAGGTGGAATGTATGAGCAAAGGCGCTCCTGAAAGTATTTTGGGCCCAAGCCACGAAGAACGTTAAAGGTAATTCCCAACATCTTGTACTGTATCTAGAAACGTACTGGCAGCCAGTGCAAAGACTTTAAAATAGGTGAAATGTGGTCTCTCCATGGTGTCCCAGAGACCAGCCTGCTGCCTTATTTTGTATAAGCTGCAGTTTCCGGAGTAGGCACAACAGCCCTATGCAGAGTATATTGCAGAAATGGAGCCTCGAAGTTACCAACATGTGCACTACTCTCTTCCAGTCATTCTCCTCCAGGAAGGGACACAGCTGGCAAATCAGCTGAAGCTGACAGCGGGCACTCTTCACCACAGCTTCTATCTGAGCTGACTTCTGGAGGGCCAGGACAAGTAGCACACCCAAACTGCAAACCGTCTTTCCCATCTAGAACTGGTTGATCCACCTCTAATCCTTGACAGCAAGCACCTTCATTTTGCCTGGATTCAACTTCAGTTTGTTTTTCCTCATCCAGCCCATTACCAGCTTCAGGCGGTCAGAGAGGAGACACCGTTTCTAGAGGAAGTGGCCTAGGATGGTAAAGTGAAGTAGATCTGGATGTCATCAGCATCCTGATACCTTCCAGCACCACTCCCAGCGGCTTCATGTAGATGTTAAACAGCACTGGAGACAGAATGGAATTCCAGTGGTCAGCTTCCCTTTCTCCAACACTGTTGTAGAAGCAGCAGTCTCCAAGCATCATCATCTGGAACTAACCTGAGAGGTAGGAACAGAACCACTGCAAACCACTGCCTGTAATTGCAGACTCCCTCAGACTATCCAGAAGGTGCCACGGTCGACAGTATTGAAGGCCACAGAGAGATCCAACAGAACCAACAGGGCCATGCTCCCCTTGTCCATTTCGACTCATAGATCATCTACTAGAGTGACCAGAGGAGTCTCAACTCCATGTGCTGTTCTGAAGCCAGTTTGAAATGGGTGCAGAAAATCAGAATCATGCAGGAGCTCCTGGAACTAGAGAGAGAGAGACTGTCCTTCAATCGCTTTAAAAAATGGTATGTTTGAGACTGGCTAAGTTGTTAAGCTCCGGGGACTCAAATTAGTCATCTTGAGCAGGGGCCATACAATAGTCTCCATCAGGGAGGCAGGCACCCTACCCTTTCTGAAGGAGGCATTGAGGATAAGGCATAAAGCTCCCTCCCTGGACTACCAGCCAAGATAGACATGGATCAAGAATGCAGGTGGCTTTTCTCACCAGTCCAAGTAGCTTGTCAGTGTAATCAGGGCTTACAAATTGAAATTGATCCAGGATAACCCCACTCACAGAGCTGTTGGATACCTCTGTGTTGATCTCCACCTCCATGACTGCATCAAGCTCATTTCCTGTCCAAGAAATTTTACCTGCAAAAAGCATCACAGTGAGCAATTGATGGTGATAAGGATAGGTTAGGGGCACTGAGCTTGAGACAAATCCATGTCTTCAGGGCTAGCATGTAATAAGCCTGGATGACCCTAAAAATCCCAGTTGGGTGTCAAATAGTGGATTGAATACCACCAGTGAATCATTGCTTCTTTGCTTCCCTCACTGCCCCTAAGTATACCTGAATATACCAGTGTTCAATTATACCCACTAGGATATTTTCTCCATCTGCATTCAGGTCATCTCCTTTATTTATTTATTATTATTAAAAGCTTTTATATGCCATCCTATTATATAAAAATCTCAGGATGGCTTATAATGCTTTAACAGGACAATTTAAAAGACAACAATTTCCAATAAATGAATTAAAAGCAAAACAATGTATAAAACAAATCAATAAACAGTAAATCACAAAGCAAGAGTGACTAAATTTTAAAAACTATTGATTTTAAAATTCTGTTTAAATAAAAGCTTTTGGCCTGGCACCGAAAAGAGTATAGGCTTGGCACCAGGCGTACCTCTCTGGGAAGTACATTCCAGAATCTGGGTGCCACCGCAGAGAAAGCCCTACTCTGAGTTGGTTACCTTTTTACCTATTTCGTTTCAGTACTCTCAGTTCCAGACTCTACCTCAAGGCCATACTTCCTCTACTGCAGAAGGGAAGCTCAGGAGTAATTGTCCAGATAATCTCTGGACCGTTGATCAACTAGGGTTTCGATAGGACTGCCAGCCATATTAGCTGGGAACCCCCCTAGAGCCCTCTGGAACTATTGGCCTCTTATTACAACCCCAATACTTGACAGGGCTGATCTGGCAATGACAAGGGGGCTGAATCGAACCCTTTAGAACACCTGGTACCTGATCAAAAGCAGACAACATACAAACACCAGATCTACATGTGTTCAGCCAGTGACATGTTGGGAGAGTCCAGTGGCTGCCATGGAGACCATGCAATCCTGAGCCACCCTGACAGGGTGTCCTTAGCATCAGTGTTGACATCTCCCAAGACCAACAGCCTGGGCTGAGGCTCAAAAGTGTGAAGGCTGCGTATTTCAAAATAATCCTTAATCACAAATCCACATCTATTCAGCCAGTCCTATTGTTTTTCCAACAGCCATTTAGAATGCACAAATTTGTATAAACTCTCACACTTCCTCTTTAAGGGCCATTTGGGTTTCTCAAAACTAATTTCCTCATATATTAGAGGCTGAGGCAAACAGCACATTGCTAATGAATGTGAAACAGTTGTATTTTCACTTGCAGTGATGAGATCTACTAGACTAGACTGTTCCCACTCACGATTGGCCCCTGATTGCTATTTAGCCAGGAAAGTAACGTTTGAGAAAGAGTCATTGGTCTGGAGCACTGCAGAGAAGCAGTAGCTGAATTGACACTTAGCAGTTTAAGGTGCAATGGAGCCTGCTAATATCAGCCCAAATGAAAGATCTTAAAATGGGCATTAAGTGCAGACAATCATAACTGCCTTTTTGAAATAGAGGGCCACAGCAAAATTATGAAACCGTTTCTCTTGGATAATGGGCAATAATAGGATGCTAACCAGTCCATCCTTGATGGTTGGGCTCATCCCAAATTACCTACCTCGTTTTTAATTTATTTTTGTGAGAGACAAAAAGTATCATTTGATGTCAGTGATTTTTGGCACTTCTGAACACTGCTTAACTGCCCATCTTCTTAGCACTGTTTTTCCATCTTTTTCCTCATATTTCTTGGTCACACTTGCCATGTGGTTTTGTTAATGGCATCAACGTGTGATGATTTCAGGGTCAGTTATACACAAAATCACAATCCAATGGCAATGCAGGAAATGTGGTCCAGGATGGTGAGGGCAAATAAGGAGAAAACGGTATTACGAAGAGCTGGCAGCCGTGGCGAATGGAACGAAACAATACAAATGTTCCGCAAAGTATTCTTCAGCATTTGTTCAACCGTGTCAGTTGTGCTATTATTGAAGTTCATCACAGCGTTAGAGACGATGCAGCACCAGCCCAGCTGCAGCCGTTGCAGTAACTTCTAAACCACCCAGGCCATAGGATAGTGAAGGGTGTAGACTACTAGGAAGCCGGGTGGTATTTGGGAAGAAGGGAGGGAAGGAAGGGCAGGTGGGGGGGCAGGTGGGCAGCACTGGGGTCAGGCAGGGTCATCATGGGAAATCTGAAGTCAGGCTATTGAATGAGAAAGAGTCCTTGATTGCTCGCTGTCCTCGGGGTTCAGGGAGGGGCTGCAGCTCAGTGGCCGAGCAGCACTTTGCGTGCTGGAGTGGCCAAGTATATTCCCTGTTATTGCCAGGCAGGGCTGGAAAAGCCCTGCCTGAAGCCCAGGCTAGGATCGAGCGAACACACGTGGTGTGGTCTGTGAATGTGGGGCTCGGCAAAGCCCGGGGAAGCCCAGTGAGATTGGAATGATCCTCGGGGTGCTGGACCGGGAGCCTGAGATTGCTCCCTGGCCTGTGCACAGAGCTGGAGCCCCCCACCCCCTCAAAGCACAGTCGGGATTGTGACACAAAAGGGAGGAGGACGTGAATAGGATTGCTCCGCTCACTGAAGGAGAGTTTGGTTTGGGGAATTTGGCCCACAGGTTTGAGAAGCTGGCCTTTTAGAGACCGTTCGATAGACAGCACAAGGTAAGGGCAGAGCAGCGATAAGGCTGCGCTGCTATACCTACTTGCCTGCCATTGAAATTCATGGGATTTCCATCTGAGTACACATATGCCGTAAAACTGATTTGCCAAAGAACATGAAGCCCTCCTGACCCGAGCCAGGCATGGCCATTTGTTTTCAGTCAATCGCCTGCTGCCTTGCTGCTCAACCTGTCTCTGTCTCTTGGACTCTCCCCTGGGGTATGGGGCAAAAGCCAGAAAAGCGCTGACCAGAACACCCCCTGCATTAAAAGAAAAGACTGAAAACAATAGCACAAGGCAGAAACACTTGGAAAAAATATTTGAGGATAGAAACCCTTGCAATGTTATATGAATATTAATGTCATAACGCCCAGAAGGCAGATCAAATTGGCCTAGAATTGAGCCACTTCCAATTGAGCCAAACTTCCAATTGAGCCAAACCAACAAAATCCACCAGTCGTACATGCCAGAATGAGAGGGATGAAATCAGCTAAATGCTCCAAGACAAACCACATTCCACTGCCGCATGATGTTCCATGTGGCAGAAATGGGGAACAAGCCTTTTTTCTCCCACTCTCATAATGCTGGAACCTGTGGTCATCCCAAGAAGCTGAATGGTGTGAGATTCAGGTCTGAGAAAGGGAAATAGACAGCTCATAGTTAATCTATGGAATTCATGGCCAGCAATCTGGACAGGTTTAGAAGGGAGGGTTGGAAAAGTTATGGAATAACTTGTAGCCCTGATGGCTCCATGTTCCCTCCAGTAGTAGAAATCTAATAAATAAATATGCACCATTGCCCAAAACAGATACCCACATGTAATTTCTGTGGATATTTTGTGATTGATCATTTCACTCCTATTCTTCTATTCCTGATGGGATCCAGACATTATATGGTTAATTAAATCATATAGCAAGGGTTTCTGCTCTAGAATATTGTTCTCTAGTGTATCTAACACATGCCATTGTTCGGGCTTTTCTTTTTTTAAATAAAGGCACCACCCTGGCTCATGGGAAATTTCACAGATATTCTGTCATTTTCACAGACACACACATCTGCACTTCCCTTTCTGTTTCTCTTTTCTTTCAGCACCCTCTTTTTGTCTGTTGTTCTTTTCTGCTTTTCTGCTATATAAGCTCTAGGTGGCACTGTGGAATAATAGAATAGTGCAAATACACAAAAGGAAATCTTTCTTTCTTTCTTTCGCCATCACAAATAACACCACATTTTCCATGTTCTAAAAATTGTGCCGAAAGTGCTGTTTACAAAAAGTCATGGCATCCTGTAAAGGGGCAGTAAACAACCATGAGTAAGGAGTGATGAATGTACAACAGATGCCTCATGCAGAACAGTTCTTGGTCAGGTTAAGTAGATGTTAAATGGTGTGATGGTGAAGTGGGGAATCTGCAACATGGACTTAGGGAGAGGCAGGATGGGGGCCAAAGGTGGCCAACAACGTAAGAACATGGGCACTGACAGCAGCCAGCCACTGGGGACAGAGAAGAGGAGGAAGGGGTGCCCTAAGAAGGGTGGGCAAAGCTTCCCATGTCAACTCTGTCCAAGGAAAGCAGTGGGCCCTAATGCTTCTTTCGGAGCTCCTCTGTGTGGAGCTAGTTTGATGTGGATGGTGATTAGGATGTTGCATTCAGAATAACTTCAGCTGGATCAATAGAACTGAGTTCCAAGTTAATATGTAGTAGAAGGACCAATATGCTGGGATGGAGAGGCTTCCCTTGGTTACTGCATCCAACAGGAAACCCATCTTGGAGCTTTCAATCACCCAAACCCAATGCTTTAAGCCTTACCCAAAAGGGGATCTATACCGACTGTAATGGGATGGTAGAAAAAAGTAGTAAATACATACATACATACATACATACATACATACATACATACATAAGGACCCCTTCCATTTACCTGGATCGCTGTCCTGGCATTTAGGGGACACTCTGGGGGCATGTGCTAATGGATACAGCCCAGCTTCCACTATGTTGAAAATGTGATCCTGGGTCACCCCCCAGGATCAGCCAAAAAAAAGCACTTGTGGGAGGAGTCAGAGAGGTTGGCAAGGGGACAGGTGCAAGGAAATAGCTCTTTCAAAGACAGCCCCCTCTCCAGCCCTTAGTGATGCAGAAGTGCAAAGGAACAAGAGGAGAACTTTTAAAAGGGGGGAAATTGACCAGCTCCCTCATAAGAAGCCATGGGGGTGGGGCAAAACTGGAATCTCCCTGGCCGTGTGTATTAGCTGAACCTGTGACTGACGGGTCTGGTGAAGGGAAGGAAGCATGCATGGAAAAGTTCTACTCCTGCCCCACACCTGGCTGACAAATACAGGAATTAGGTGCAAGGTTTGGCCTGGGTGGAGCGCTTACAGGCAATCGGAGGAGCTTGACCTTTGCTGCAGCCTGAGAGATTTTGGGGGTTTCTTCTGCATGGGCCGCAGACTGTCAGCATCCTGCTCTGTGAGCGGAAGGGAAGCTGCAAGACCAAGCTCTCCTTGCTGTCCTTGCCTTCCTGTAGCCTTTTCTGTAGCCACTGGGTGGATCCCCCCCAGCCCACCCCCACCAAACCAATTTGCAGTCTCTCAGGCATCTACTTTAAATGGTGTGGGAGCCAGCTATTAGACATGGCTTTTTAACCAGGGAGAGACAGATGGGGGGGGGGTGGACTGACTACAGAGTTTCAAATTATACTTATGTTCTATTGAAGAAAATGGTTTGAACATCTGAATGAATTTTTAAACCCAGAGCCACCACATGAGAAACACCATAAAAACAATAGACTTTTAGACAACCAGGGCAGGGCAGGGCAGGACACACCCAGCCAATCTAGCAAGATGCTGACTGGGCTCACATCACATGTGTTGGTGGTTGTCACGTCATGAGAATCACTCAAGACTGTAAGGATTATAGCCTTGATTAGGACTGAGGACTTGCTGTTGTCTGGACCAGTTGACGCAACCTGTCGTGGGTCAAACCCTGCTACAGGCAAGCCTTTGGTGAGGGTGAAACATCCCCTTGCTGCTCTTGACACGCAGGTCACCAGCAAGTGCAACCAACAGTTGCCCAACAGGTCCATGTAGCATTCGGGGGCAGGTACTGGGAGCGCCATTTTGGGCCAGACTGGTTGTGGAGAGCCACCTCTGGGCGTCTGCTCCCTCCACCTGGCCTTCTAAGCTAGTAGCGGTGGTGGGGAAGAGCTGCTGCCCCTTGCCAGGCATGCTGTGCCAAGAGTCACCCCAAAGTGCCCAGGAAGCACCTGCCAGCCAGGAGTGGAAGAATTTGGTCCTTCCAACGTATTCCTTGCATCGGTTGCAGGGCCCAGCCTTAGTCAACGGATGGCCACAGAATTGTGCCTGCTGGCTGCAGTGGTTGGATTAGCCAAACGTGTATTGTGATATGTGCTTGTTTTTTCCCCTCTCTGAGGTTCAATTGCTAGGGAGGAGATGGCTCATTCAAGGAGTGTGCCTGCATCATGGCCCATTACAATGAAACACGAGGCATTTTATCACTTCCCAACGATACTCAGTGGACTGTTGATAGCTGATAGCAAATTAGGAAAGAGAATGGATATGTACTGAGACACAGGATACCTTCATTATAGACCCTTATTGATTTTCTCTGTATACTTTCGGTTTTGTATATACTGTTTCAAAGAGCTAATGGGTTTTCATAAATGGATGTCAGAATTACACATATGCTTTGCCAAATAGCATAGCTGAAATCAATGAGAAGCAGAGCCATAAAAATGTGTTCAAAAACAAATCTTGTCGAGGTATGACATGGGGAATCCATGATTAGGAGCTCCTGCCATTTTGCTGTTATTAATTAACAGCTCTGGGACAGACTTGAGCATCAGAGAAATGATGCTCTGGGGAGGATTCCTGTGCTTTCCCACCACCATCATGTCCACAATATGCAAGCAGGTCTGCGGGAGAGGAGCAGATACAAGCACAGTACTCCTGCCCCCCACTTAAGAGCAGTTCAGTGCAGGCTTGAGAAAGGGCTTGGGGAGAAAAGGGTTAAACATGCTTCCCAGGTCATTGCATGACTACACAGGCCCAGAGGCTTCAATGGACCTGTAACTGATGGAAAGAAATAGGGAGGGGCCATGACTCAGTGATGGTGCATCTTGTCAAAGAGTCACTGATGGTCGCAGTGTGGAGAAGACCTCTTAGAACGCTGCAGAAGGTGCAGTTCATCGAAGGATGTTTTTAAGGGAGCAAAGCTGCACTGGGAATCATCTGTCTGAAATCTTGGGAGTCCACCACCTGTCAGAATGAAGGGTATTGGGCTAAAGGGTACATGGTTAAATCCAGCACAAGGCAAAGCTGAACCAAGCCTTACTGCTCGTCTTTTCTTCCCCTTCTCCTTCTAAAAATTTTATCTGAATATTGAGAAGGGGGCAAATTTCTCAAATTTTGTAGTGGGACAGAGCAGGTCAGTTTACTTTAGATGAGGTAGACCTTCCCTTCCCTTCCCACTTTTTTATTTTAAAGCCTCAGCATTCCTTCACAGTCTTGTGCCAGCAGCCTTATCTCCATGGGCTTTCTGGGCAAGAAACATGGCCAAGAAGCTGCAGTGGGTATTTAAAGTGTTGGTTTTTTTATTCGTCAGCTGTGGTCATTTCATCTAAACTACAGAAAATTTCCGAAAAGTTCACCCACCCTAGAAAGTGCCCCCTCTTTCCTGCAGGATGAATACAGGTCCCATGAAGCGAGCAAGGGGCAGGCAACGAGCGATTCAGATCAGCAGGTGGATATGGCCGCTTCACATTAAATCATGTCACATTACTATCCTTCTGAGTACATTTAAAATATCTCTGCTGCCTTCTAAATACCTTCCAGTTGGGACTATTTCAGATACTGCCCACATGTCAAGAAAGCAAATCATTCTGCCACACGGCCAGCTGTACTTCAGGGCCAATGCAGCAGCTGGGGAGCCATGGACGGATGATGAGGGAAAGAGCTCGGCGGTCCCTGAACGAAGCCACCAGCAGGCACGCATTGCATGGTGCTCCCATGTAGGTGTTACACGGGCAGGCCAGGAGGAAAAGCGATAATGCCTGGTGGCCGAACTGGGACATCAGTTACTTTTGACAGATGCAAGAAGAGAGATCCAGCACCTGATACCTGTGCAAGGAGGTGGAGGGATCTGCACATACATTCCTGACTGGCAGGGACAACCACACCTTCTGCGGTGGTGGGGCTGGATTGCGGAAGGCAATGCCTCGGGCCCTACAGCAGGAGTGGGCAACCTGTTGGCCTCCAGGGGGCTTGGAGTGCAGCTCTCATGAACCCCAGCCATGGCCTCATAAAAGAAATAAGTGCTCATGCTAGAGCTGTGGCAATTCCATTCCACACACATGTCTTCTGTTGCATAAAAGCATGCATGGGGTGTTTTGGTTGCTCTTGGAGAAGGGGGAAATTTGGAGACTCTTGGAGTTGGAGGACAGGGTTGGATCTATTTAAATAATTTATGCTCTCTATCTAATCTCTCTCTCTACACACACACACACACACACTCATTCACAGAAAGAGAGAGCGAGAGCCAGAAAGTGGGTGCAGGAGGCATTACCTGTCCTGCAGTAGTAAAGCTTGTGTGTCCAGCACTCTTGGAAGGCAGAGTGGGAAGAGAGAGGAGAGAGCCCACTCCTTTTCAGTGCCCTGGTATTTATACCATTGAGCTTCCCAAGCTTATGCGGATTCTTGGGATGGGGCTTGATGGCCTCTGGATGGCCTTGACTCTTGTTTCTCTGAGTGAGAGGTGCCTTCCTTGTCTGCGTTTGCTGTAATTTCCAGGTGTCTTGGGACAGTGGGCCACCCTCCTTGCAGGGCTGTTTGGCCTGATTTCCTTAACAGGGGAAATGCCTGCCCTTTGGCCACAAGGATGCATTCTTCTCCCACACAGGCTAACTCAGGATATGAGGTCTCTTCTTCGGGAATTCAAGCCTGTCCAACAGAGTCCATGGCCTAAAAGCTCCTTCCGGCCTGGCATGTGTGGTTATGGTGCTACTATTGAGATATACGTGCATTACAACCTTGTCACAAGAGTGTGAAAGTCCAGAGAGGACAGAGAGCACTGCTCCTCCCTGCGCCAGCTTGCCCGCGTGCATGGGGCTTCCCTCTGGAGTGCAAGGGGGAGGCAAGGTGGAAGTGCGGAGGTGGCAGATTCCAGCAAGGCACCCCTGCCCAGCTGGTTCTTGCCCTTCCCACTTGTGCACAAGAGGGATGGCAGAGGGGTAATCCACTGGGAGTGCCCCCCTTTCCCCTTCCCACCATGCAGCTAAGCCCCCCCCCCCACCCCATGCCTGAGTGTGGTTCTGGTACCTGCTCTAACGCTCCGGCAGCCGCTCTGCCAGATCAGCTCCCTTCCCTCTCTCCTGCGCTTCAGGGAATGCACCCTGTTTACACAACAGGGGCTGCCTGACAGCAGTGGCAACTGAAATCCGCTTGTGATTGCGGCTGTCGGAGAGGCGCCTCATTCCTCCCCAGGGTGCCTCCTGAAATACCGCCTGGTTGTCCGTCAGGCACATTCACACAAGAAATGCACGCAGTAGAAACCATGCAGAGTTGTTTGTTGTGATGTGTGAATGTAGCCACTAGGTTCATAAAGCTGAAAAGACACTCCAAGCACGTTCATAGAATTTTGCTGCAACTAGAACTAAAACGAAGTTTGCAACATCATGCTAAAAGATGCCACAGGCCATTCTTTTCTGTTAATTCACTGATGGGTGTACTTTGCATGCCTGTCATTTGAAAGTAAAGTCTAATCTGCTTGCTGGGATTCATCTTTGATTTCAGATTCTCTTTCCTCTCAATGGTGTAAACCGCTCTGTGTGCTGAAATTGCATTCCAGGATAGCACCTGCACCAGGGTGCTGGGAAAATTCAGATAAATCCTGGTAGAAAAAGGTTGCTTATATGTGCCTCTGTGTTGTAAAATCAAACCTGCAGCATCTCTGCACCTCGTTCTCAGAAAGCACCCAAATTCCAAGACAGTCTTCTGTTTAGTGTTATTTCCAAGCTGTTCCTTCTAAGAGATGGCTTAAGAAAAGCCTTTGCAGAATGGAGCTCCCAAGTCTATTCTTGTGATAACAGCAGACAAAACTGATAAGGCGGCCAGACAAGTTTTTCTAGCAGTATTGCAATCAGCCTCATTTGCATGCCAAGACCCACAATAATCCCTGTGCCTCAGTGATTGTTACGTTAATCTTTTGTAATCAAGGCTACTGTATTAAGTCTCCTCTGCAGATCTCTCACATTCTTTTTCACTGTGTTCCCCTTATTTTGTCATCATCCATCCTGCTGCTATGTCATGTGATTCAGAACCTATAAAACACTCTGTATATGTTCTAAAAGCTTGTAGTTGGGAATGAGAACTACCATCCAGTAGCATGGTGTGGTTAGTAACTGCAGGGGGCCTGGGTGATCTTTCAATAAACTCCTGAGGTTCAAGGCGAAAGAGGTCTTTCCTGATGACTGAACTCCGGTATCCGCGGCTGCTATCGAGGTGCCCTGACAGGGGTGAAGGATGGTCTGAAAGTCCAGCCGGCAGTTGAGCCAATTCTTGGAAGCGGTCAAATGAGCATCCCATGATAGGGTGCATTAGACTGTAACACACTAAAATATCTTGTCACGATATTGCAGCCCTGACCAGAAATGATGGAGCTGCCAAGCACTGACACTCTTTGACAGTAGGGGTTGTTCCCACTTGACAAATGTAATTAAAGTTTCAAAGGACTTTCTGGGTACATTTGGAGATTTAATACCATGTTGATAGATGGCTTGTGATGCAGGAAATGTGCGTGGACTCCAGAGAAATACAAAAACCTCATTTTAGACTTATTTGAGAAGAGGGATTTGCAGTTGAACCAACTTGAATGGTAACAGTAGACTCTTTAAGTGCTTTTGCTTGAGAAAAAAGGACAGGCTTTGAGCCTAAACATGGAAAGATGCTTTGTAGGCTCAGCTGATTGTGAAGGCACAGATCATGAAGAAGTGGCTGCCACTCCGGTAAACGAAATTGTGCCAAGAATGTGTGCCCAGAGCTTGCAACAGCATGCAGACCCGTGACCCCAGCAGCAAGAAGGGCTGAGGGAAGAGTGTCCAGGTCATTCTTTGACAGTAAAAAGCATGGTGCTTTGCTTGCTATGGGTGGCAAATCAAAAGGTGTGCCCCAGCTACTTCAGCACTTCTGAATGTCAATGCATACTTGGGACACTACAGGGGTAAATGAGTAGTGTGTGTGTGTGTGGGGGGGGGGCAATTTTGCTGCAGGAAAAGGCAGTGAAAGAATTACCACCACCCCCCACCTTCTCTAGCTGCTTCTCCTCTCTCTAAAAAAATTCCCTCTCGATGGAGCTCTTCCCAAGAAAGGGACTGCTAAGGCACAGCTAAGTCCAGAGCCATCCAACGAGGCTGCTGCAGCCCTCCAAACTCAAAAGATCACAGGCCTTCTGTGCAGGCCTTCTGTGCATCCAAGGGTTTGACCATCTTTGACCATCCCGACTTTGACCATCCAAGGGATCGTCCTCTTGCCAGGATACTTTGCATCATGGCTGCACTGCTCTCCTCCTCTCCCCTCCCCCCCTTTCCCCAAAAGTCCATCTCCTAGGTTGCCCAGACTGGAGCTGCAGTGGATGCAGTTCTCTCCCTACTGCCTATGAGGGCAGGGAAGGGTGACATGAGTACAAAGTCCCGGCTCTGACCGAGCAGCAAGTTTCTGAGGTTGGAGCCAAGATTCTGAGTGAGGCTGTGGCCATCTAGACTCTCAAGGGTGACTTGAAATGGAACAGTACTTCGAGCCCCATAACATGAGAGCAGCAACCATATTTATTCCTGTGCCTGCCATGTTCAAGTTTATTTTATTTTATTTATTTATTAAAACATTTTTATGCCGCCCCATTTGCGGAAGCCTCGGGGCGGCTCACAACAATTAGTTAAATAATTATAATTAAAAATATAAACATTAAAATAAAATACATACAATATAAGTTGCTCAGTGGAGCATTTTAAATTTTAAAGGATGAGCATAGGGGAGACCAGCTGTACCCAACCCCAGTGGAGCGGATGGGTAATTTTAGCCTCTGGACCTAATGGTCTTAACTCCACTTCGGCCACCCAGGCAGCCACATGTATTACTCAGGTTGTGAAGCTCAAGGTTATGATCTCACTTCTCCTCTTCTAACACTTGCCGCAGTCTCCGATCCTGCTTCGTTCCTCACTTTAATCTGACTTAAATCTGCTGTCCTGTCCTCATGTACTTGAGAATAAACATCATGTGGTCTTAGAAAATGAGCATATACTTTTCAAGTAAACTTAATAAAAACAACATCTGTAGCCAACATCTGTAGTCCAGCCACTCTGGACTACAAAAGCAACTGGAAAATAGGAAGCGGTAGATGGTGGGCCGAAGCACCCAGCATCAGCCCTGGCGAGTCCCGGGATGCCCATGCTGCGTGGCTCTCGGCGTCACCGGCCTCTTTCATGGCAATCCTTTGAGTGGCCTGAATTTGCTGCTGTGACCCAGCCTGTCCATTGCTGCTGCTTAAAGAAATAAAAATAATAAAACCCACCACAGTCTTCGGTATCAGTGCCTTATTGTCAGGCTGCCTGAGGGTGGACTAAGCACTGTAGGACTTGTGATGGCTGGTAAGTTTCGAGCTGGCGAAGGCAATCTGCCTCGGTGAAACAAAGGAGAACCAGGAAAACTGGGAGTCCAAAACAGTCTTGTCTAAACCTCCTACAGGTCAAGCCCCTAAGGCAGAGTTTAGCAGCACCGACCTAATAAAAACTGTACATATTTGGAAACCTAGTTAATTATGCACACAGATGCCAGCCCTGAAGTGATTCCCCCAAATATAATTAAATTACTGACCCAGTTGGGAGGTTGTGAGTTTCTCGGTTTTTTTCACATAGGTCACAGTTTTGAATAGCTATACGGCTCTGCACTAAGTTGTCCATCCCAAAGATGTCATTCAATTTTTGGCCCAATAGGGCTATCGAGACACCTAGGCCTCTTTGGCACGGCTGATCTGGCAGCCATTATGTTGGTGTAAACTTTGGCTTTCAAGCTGTTGGTGTGCAGATCTACCTTTCATGGTTCTTGGACTAGTCACTATGAGAACCATGCTAACGAACCCACTTTGTTTTCTGGATCTGCCCATCTTGGTCGATTTCCAATTCTCTTTTCACATTGTGGCAACCTTTGCAGTTCCATGCTAACCCAGGACAAGCCTAGATAGAGCTGGTTGCTTCCATCAGCCCCTGCAAAGCCAGATCGAAGGGGCTGCAAAGGCACGGCCTGCCCTCGTTTCCCCTCCTTGCTGCCTGCTTTTTGCCCTGACTCCTTGCCAATTGTCCATCAAGTTTCTTGCCATGCCAAGGCAGAGATTTGCTTCATTCTTGACTTGAGACAAACGTCTTTTCTCCATGGAGACCCTTGGGGTTTCAGTCTTCAATTTCCGGAAGAGGCTACTTGAATTCAAGCAAAGGTATCTTTCATATATCTATCTTATTTTTAGGAAGGTTATTTTTACTCTTCACCTACAGAAAACTCCTACTCTGCATCCCGTTTTCTATTTAATCTGATGAGGATATAGCAGTTCAATTTGATTTTAGGTAGTATTTGGTGGGAGTCCAGGTGCTTTTACAGCTCTCCTTGTGGGGAGGGACACAGCTGGAATTCCTGTTGTATCCCCAGATGCCCTCTCGAGGCCCACGTCAGTCAGTCAAGTCTTCCAGAAGACATGGTTGACCTGCTTGTTGTTAGAAAGGAATGCCTCACTGGGCCCTTGAGAGCTTCCGTCGACCTGAGAGGAAACCAGAGGACACAGACTGCATGCAGGGTGCTGGAAATCCATAGGCAGTTGCTGCCATAAGCGTGTCTGGCCATCCCCTTGTTCTTGGAACCATGTGTGTGGCAGGACTAGCAGACTGAAGCACTGTTGAGAGAAGCGTCCATGAAATCCTCTGTGCTTTGCACTCGTGCAAGTTTGCACCAATCCATTCCCTCCTGCGTCTCAATAGCAGTAGGCCTCCCTATTTGTCCAGTCCCATCCTCACTACCTCTGTACTCAAGAGCCCAGCTCAGCTCAGTCTGGATGATGCATGCATGCTGGCAGCTGAGTTCATGCACCGCAGCCCTCAATTTAGCCACTGAGAAAGTTGAGCTAAATACCCTGGTGGATGAATTCTCACCTGATCGACTTCAAAGACATTAGCATGCTGTGTGCGTGGCTTGTTTTGATTTATATAATTAATGCTCAACCAGCTAACGTCCCCCAATAGGGGTGTATGTTTTAAATTTTTGCATGCTTAATTAATCCCCCTTCTCAAGAAGCTATCTGCTCAGCTACACTATAGCCAAGGTTCAACGTTTCTTTGCTGGTATGTGTCATGTATGTGCACAAATTCATACATGTGTCTAGAAGAGCACGTCTGGTCACACCTTTGGCAAATGCACCTTGCCTTTGGTCAGTACTCGGTCAACTGCCAAGCCACAGGGCTGCTCTGGAGGAGAGTCTGTTCTAAAAGAAAGGTAAGATTTAGCAGGTCCAAAAGCTCCTGACGAATTGAGAGATATTCCAAAGCACCCCTAGGTGAGTTCCAGCCAGAACTGCAGGATCTTCCTCGGGGCGGGGGGGGGGGCATCCAACCAGAAAGTGACCTATGATTCAGTCCTGTTGTGCAAGTTTTCTTAGCTATGGAAAGAAGGGCAGCCTAGAAGTGAAAGCAAGCAGAACCAGATGTCCCAATTTCTTGCTGATTCACTCCTTCCTTCATCATAAGCAACAAAAGTGATCGGGAAAGAATAAGAAACTGATGCAGAGTACACTTTTTCACTTCAGGCAGCCATGCGAACTTAAATTGTGCCATTTGTGTCTCAGAAACAAAACTTTAGGGCAAAGGTGACATCCATAGACTTGAGCCTCAGCCAGTAGACAGTCGAAATGCTGGCCCTGACAACGATCAACAATTCACCTCTGTCTGCACCAAACATCAGAAAAGGCATAATAGGTGGGTCAGCAGACAACTGTGACCCGCATCTATTGCTACCACTGTAACTTCTTCAGATCACAGGATCTCTCTTCAAGGGGAAGAGGGCAGCTGGTTTAGGTAGGAAAGTACTTTTCTTTGAGGCCAGGAAAGAAGTTCCAGTGCCAGGTGACTTCCTGCTCGTGCTGCAGGGGCAGATACAGCCGCGTGGACAGGCAGGCCCACGAAAGGAACGACCGCCAACATGCATTGCCGAAGCAGAGAATGCTGGGAAGGATTTCGCAAAGGGAGCTCCTCCTGCACAGTCTTCTCTCCAGGAGGCCTTCTTTTCTGAGAATCTCCTTGTGGAGAACGGCCAAGGGAGCTTCATTTTCTGGCTTTGTTCCACCGCAGTCCTTGCTTGGTGTGCCATGCTGATACACGTGGCTTTCTCTGAGAGCTGCCTTAATATAGGCGACCTCTCCAAAACTATATTTTCTGTTTCATAATAGCAATTTCCTTTGGATGGCTTAGTGCTCAGGCATGATACCCTGAAACCAGAGACGTGCTGGTGGAATGCTTCAGACCGAGATAATCCCATTTCCTGGCCCTCGCTAGTGTCACTGTATTAGAATGGACCCTGCTTACATTGCCAGGCTGTAGACTGCAAGGAAATAGACACACATCTCCAGGTTGGATACATTGCAAATATCCTGTTTGAATGAAGCCATGCCTGTTGGGCCCCTTAGCAGGGCCCCTGCATAATGCAGCCCCGTAGACCTTAAGGGGGTGGTCTGTCTACTCCTCTCCACTAAGGAGGGTGAAGAGGAGTCCAACAACCGCCCTGCAGCTCTCAGCATCCCCTGGCTTTGAGCTGCAAGATCGCAAAGTTATGTGCTGCTCAGGGAATTCCAGGCATGGCCCACCTGTAACGCAGGCTCCGCTATTCCATGATTCTATGACAAATCGCTCACGTCAAAATTAATTAAAATTAATGCATTTTAAAAACAAATAAGCCTCGAGGGTGCATCCAAGCTCCAATGTGTAGCTTTCAGTCTTGCAGCTATGGTGCTGATGGATGGGTGAGTGGCAGACACGCAACATATATAACAGACTGGCAAATGCACCCAGCTTCACACAGGCTGGAATATACCTTAGCCTGATACAGCAAAGTCTTCCAGCAAACTGAGTCAGCTCTAAAGAGTTGCATACACACTGTGCCTTCCCCTTACTTTGTGTTGTGAGCCGCCCCGAGGCTTCAGCGAATGGGGCAGCATAGAAATTTTTTAATTAATTAATTAATTAATTAATAAAATAAAGCCGTGCCAGCAGGCCCCTCTAGGTATGGCCCCTGCTATGGGGCACCACTGGGGCAGAGTTGGGGGGTGGGGCTGCCTCACAGTGTGTGCATTGCGGGGTGGGGGGAGCATATAATGGTCCCCTGACCTGTGGCTTTAAACTGCATGGACTACAAAGCTATAGCCTGTTTAGGGAAGTCTGCCTTGAGTGACTGAAGATGTTAACACTGGCTTTGACCACACGAACACGTTTAAGTTAATTAACATTAATTAATGCATTAAAAAGCAAAATAACCCTGCGGCACGTACCACCGGCCCTTCTGTAGCATACATGCCAAGTGCTTCCGCATTTCATGGTCTTGGTGCTGATGGACGGACAGACAGACACACGTGGGAGCAGTGACTCTCCGTCTCCCCTGACCAGGGATCTTTTGGAATCCTGCGATGCTGCGATAGGAAATATCGGGGGACTAGAGAAAGATCAACCCTGACTGCTCTTTAGAAGGCCAGATCCTGAAGATGAAACTCCAATACTTTGGCCACCTAACAAGAAGGGAGGACTCCCTGGAGAAGAGCCTGATGCTGGGAACAACTGATGGCAAAAGAAGGAGGGGACGGCAGAGGACGAGGTGGCTGGATGGAGTCACTGAAGCGGTTGGTGGGAGCTTTAGTGGACTCCGGGGGATGGGGGAGGACGGGAAGGCCTGGAGGAATGTGGTCCATGGGGTCGCGATGGGTCGGACACGACTTCGCGACTAACGACAACAACAAAGAGAAAGAAGAAAACCCTTCCACGTTCAATCGGTGTCCTTCTTCCCCCCTCCCTTTCCATAAAGACAGATGTTTGTGGCAGTAAAGGGGGGGCTGATAAAGCAAAGAGGAGGAGCTGTGAGACAGGCAGGGGGTGGCGTGGCTGCACGGCTGAAGGAGTCCCTGTCATGAGCACAGAAAGGGGTTCCAATGGTCTCAACAGGCAGATAACTGTACCCCCCCCCCCCGCTTTGTAGGCATGGTACCTTCATTAACTTCCTCTGTTGGCCTTTTCTGTGGCTTGGCTTTTGTGGGTTTAAGCACCCTGCTGAGTCCAGACTCCGTAGTTTAGGGGTGCCAGTTTCTAATATCCAATAATCTTTTCTTGTGCTAAGCTTGGATCCATGTGGAATCATGCAGAACTAAAGTAAGAGGAACGTAAAGTTATCAGAGGTCATGGTGGATTTTTCCCATTGATTCCAGTGACTATACTTATGATACTTTTATTCCACTCTTGTCATTATTTCTCCCAAATAATTCTGGGGCTAAGAGTTGCTAGCAAACGCCTATTGACCTCACAGAGCTACAATTCCTAGAAAGGTTTATCAGTCAATTCCTCTCCCACAGGAACTCCAGAAACTGTGCCTCTCTTTGTGAGGAGTAGGAATCTGCTAATGACACTCAGTACCCTTCACAAACTACAGTCCCCAAGATTTCTGGGGGGAACTAATGACAGTTTAAAGAGGAATAAAAGTGTTCTAAATGTGGGGTCTGAATGCAGCAGGGATGGGAGGTAGTTTTGGGAGCAGCAAAGGCATGCTGAGCACATGTTGCTGAGGAGCAGCGGCAGATGCAAAGTGTCACAGAAAACACATGCGCATGCCTGGCATTACACCCCTGTTCTTAACCCCTTAAGTTCAGGACTCTAACGCAGTGGCAGCTGCCAGCCATGAACCAGCAACATTAAGTCTCTTGAGAGCGGGTGGGGAAGGGACAGGTAGCATCCTTCCCCCCCTGTGCATTTCAGGTATGTTTAGAAGCACCAATGAAATGGACTGCAGTCAAAATATACTTAGGTGGCATGCAGTGGGACTTACTCCCAAGAAAGCATGCATTTCATAGCAACCTTAAGCGTCATGTGATCTGAAGAAGGATGAGGACAAACGGAACAAGCTGAAGTCTTCATGAAATAATAGAGCAGACTGAGGTTATGGATCCCAGCCCCAAAGGGAGTAGAAGAGTAGGGGGTGAGGCATCGGTGGCACGAAATTCTGAAGCAGGGATATGTGTGTGTGTGTGTGTGTGTGAGAGAGCTTGAAGAGAGGGCTGGGTTGATTCTGTCACGTGTTGTCTGCTTTGTTTCAGATAGCCTTGTACAGGTGAGCTGTCAAATATCACCATAGACTTAAACATCTTTGGTGCCTCTCTGCTGTCAGATACTGTGAAATGCTAAATGTTGCATCAGATATTCTCAAATGCTGATTCCTGTCACAGATGCATCAGTGTCAAATGCTGATGCTGTGTATGAAATATTCTCCAGCTCTGGAAAATATTCTCCATCAAAATTCATGTAAAGACTGGTGTCTGAGAATATGAATTGTCTCATCTTTGATACTAGCCTGAAATATTTTTAAAGCTGTAAGAATCAAGTTCATTTTTCTGCATCTGTTAAAATCCTGGACAGCCAGTGATGAATAAAAAGCTTTAGATGTATGATGTTGCAGAAGGACCTTCCAAGTGTAAGTGGAAGAAAATAAACCAATTACCAAATCAATGCAGATTTTAGTCCATTTTTGTCCATCTATTTGCACGTTGGGAGGCTACATCTAAAGATCATTAACTCATTTTTTCATAATGAAGTCGTTCCACCCTGAGAGTATTAACGGATGCTTTTTGACAAGCATCTCATCCACCATTACAAATGGGGTTGAATGAGCACAGATATATGTATTTATTTATTTATGGTCAGTGGCTTATTAGGGAAAGTTGCTTTGCATTGATTAATACAAAAACTACACAAAAAGGAAAGCTAGTGTAACCTTTTATGTTAGCTGTCCTTCTGTGCTCATTCCTACCTGCATACGGTTCAGGAGCATTTAGGGGAGAAGGCAAAGCTACAGCCATTTAGTTCTCATGCCAGGTTTTGATGGGAAAGCATGTTTTAATTTTCTTTTTTAAATGGAGTTGCATCAATCATGTGTTTCCTCACCTACTGCCTGGCATGGTACCGTCTAGAAATTTAAATCGTGACCAGCTGCAAATATCATTCTGTATATGGAAATGGATTAGTCTGGGGCATACTCATGTGCTAAGTGCACTAGAATGAATCAATTTCCAGAGATAATCTATTTAGGATGCCTGATTTTGCTGTAACCTAAATATAGCCTTTTTTGTGACACAACTGTTCATGGACTGGAATCCACTACACGAAATATGTGAAGTGTTATACCCAGTGAGCAGGCGAATATACAAATGGGTGTAGAGCAGCTTTCCCCAACCTTGCGCCTTCCAGACACATTTGGACAGCAAAGCCCAGAATTCCCAGTCAATGGCCCTGCTGGGTGGGAATTCTGGGAGCTGCAGTCCCAATGCCTCTGAAGGCGCCAGGTTGGGGAAGGCTGGTGTACAGAGAGTGAAAATATGTGAACAGTGAGATCTGATGGAAAGGAAGTGCAAAAGAATAATAAAACAGGTTATGACAACTGCACTGAAATGCAAATACATGCAAAATAAGCAGAGTGTCAAGTTATACTAGCAGTAATTTATGATAATACAAACTTCCTACCATTGCTAAGTTAATGTTCAACGCGTGGTGGGATAAAAAGCCATGAAACCAATTTAGTCCTGAGCGTTAACATAATTGCACTGTATAAACCATCTGTAATGTCACTGGTTCATACACAAGTCTCCCTTTCAAATTAAGAGAGCCTTTTGGCTATTGAGCGGTATAAAAAAGAATAAATAAATGCAGGCATTCCTTTGCTCCAGAAAGGCCACTGTATGAGGTCAGCGATGCAGTGTACTGGCAGGCTGAACTATTCTTGCACTGGTTAGAGTTTTGGACATCTGATCTGTGCTCAAGCATTCATTTGCATAGGGACTGACCTATTTGTCCTACATAAAATGTAGAAGAGCGTTGTCAGCAAGTTGCAGTGCATATAATGTTGGAAAATCAGTACGGGAAAGAATTGGCAGACCTGGCACCCGGGTTTGCTGTAGATCCTGGGCCCTGGGCCCATGTCAGTAACCAGGTGTGGTTTTACCTCCTCTTGCTCAGCCTTCACAGCGATTTCACTGAAGAAATAGGACTTGGCCTTTCTTTCCACACTACTTATTTATGCATTTCTTACAAAACTTATTGCCCAGGGACACTGAAAGCAATTGACAATAAGTTATCATTTGCAAGAATTAAAATGTCAGTGTTGCAGCATATGCTACTGTTGTGCTCAGACCAACTCTCAAAGGCCCCCAAGCAAGACGAATCCAGACACATAACTGAAGGCTGGGGGGAAGCCCAGCCCCTTCTGAGCATAGCTGAAGTCTGCTGTTTGTAGGGCTTAACCACTCTTACAGCACAGTTAATAGTTACTTGTCAGCCAACTAGCTTCACATGCTGTGTCCTGAACTAAAGGGAATATTACAAATATCATATCCTGGGGTGGGGGGAGAACCCCCACAAGAACCCTCAATCTGATCTGTGAAAATTGGAAAAGAAAAAGGCTTTGCCTTGTCTGCATTTGGTATATTTATTAGACTTCCTTTGCACTTGGTCTTTTTCTTACAAAAAAGGGATGTAACATTCCGCTATTTTGAGTAGACCATTCATCAAGTTACTAGATCCTGTTCAATCCTAAGTGCATAAAGAATTGCCAGTTTGCTACACAGAGTACAACCTGTGAATTCTAGTTAAAATAATGAGCAGATTAATTTCTTGATTATTACTTATTAGCTTGAAACGATTCTTTACAATATTTGAGAATACCATTAGATACCACTGAATGAAATGAATTTACCAAGTAACAGAACAAACAAAAATGGACTGGAGTGTCTCAAATGACACAATCGCACTTAAAAACATATGGCACAATCCTATGGGGTGTGCCCTCGATGCCGGTCAGCTCCCTAGCTTGGTGGATTATACTATCCTAAGAGCCAGAGGGGTGTGGTGCTGAGAGAGCTGGACTGGAGCCCCAGGATGGGAGAATCGAGTTCTAGTCCCCACTTGGCCCTAGAAATAGTATCATCATTTTTCAAAGAATTGTACAGTCGGAGGGGACCTAAAAGGCCATCCAGTTCAACCCCCTGTTCAGTGCAGGACTCAGGCCTCCCAACCAAATACGGACCACACCTGGCCCCACTTAGTTTTCATAATTAGAGATCAGCCACTTGAGGCTATATGGAAGCTAACCTGAATCCTATCCCTAACCTTAACCCTAATTTTAAAGTAAGTCAAGGATATGGAGAGGGGTCCATATTCTTCTCTGGCTCAGGTTAACATATAAATCGGTCAAGAAGAAGGTTTGCAAAACAAAATTTAAGAGCTGCTCAGTAGGAGCTTGGAGAAAAATGCACTGGCCTGCTGGCAGAAACAGAACAGAAAGGAAGCCAACCCAGCCTCTTCCAGCGGGGAACTCCTGAGCCCAGGAGTGGCTCCCGAGGAGACCTTTTTGTGCACCTCCCCAAATGCACCTACAGTGGCAGTCATACTAAGAGAAGGCCTCCATAGCAGATCTTAATCCTCCTCCATGCAGGGGAAGGACTTTCCGGTAGCTTGGTTCTTAGCTTTATCCATTTATTTATTTCTACTTCTATGCCATAACCCTCAGGTTCCATAACGATAATGATAATAATATTTCTATACCACCCAGTAAGCTGAAGCTCTCTGGGCAGTGTATGACATTTAATAAATACAATATTTTTAGCAGAAATTATACAGTCAACAGACAAAAAGGGCAAATAAGAATATAAACATACTATGCATGCAAACTGAATTCTCTCAGTCAAATGAAGTGTCAAAATTTATCACCATCCCATAGTTTAATAACACATGCTCTTTCCTTAAAAGGGAGTCAATTGACATAGTAAGCCAACATTCTGTACTTTCTATGTGTTGCCTTTCAAAGCTATTCCTCAAACTAAGCCTAGAATAAATACTTGATGAAAAGGCCTGAAACTCAGTCCTTTAATCCCAAACTCATACTACAAAATGGGAAAAAGAAGAACAGGAATTCCCCGAAGAAGGTGATGGGCCTCAGGAATACAAAAAACCCTTTGATGGCAGTAGATAACTCTAAGCTTATAAGTCAAGATCTCAAATGCACTATGGGGAAAGAACGATCTCTGTGAATGCATCTGAGATTCTCCTGTTCTGCAAAACTCCTGAACCTTGAAAAAGTCCCTATAGGATATCAGCAACATGCTTTTAGGAAGGCATATTCTAACACAACCCTTAACCAGGGAAACTGAAATGAGGGGAGTGAGAAAGGCGAAGCATAAAAAGAGGACAACCCACGCAGAGTGTTGGCGAGCATTCCTGCCAGGTGCGTGTGCTGATGTTGTGGATTCAGATTCTGATTCAGAATGGGGATATCTTAATGGGATCGAAGGAGCAGGACTTCTCTCAAGACCCTGGGATATAGCAGGGAGTGGAGATGCCACTGAAAGTGCACATGCAGGCGAGGGGACCGAGACGGAGACCAACCCCAGGAGCAGTATGGAGGTGCGGGAAGGGGGAGCGGCTGTAGAGACTGGGGGATCTTTAAGCAGAGACGAGCCGTTCCCCCCAGAGCGAGCCCCCATGGCTAGGCGGTCGCGGCATCAAGAAGCGTGCGGGAAAAAGGTGCACGTGCTTTCGTAGCGTGCGACCCTGAGGGCTGGGTCACAAGCAGGTTCCTAAGGAGAATTTGGGGAAGTGGTTTTGGGTGCAACAAACTGCTCTGTGCACGCACTGGAAGATTGCTGTGAAGAAACAACAAAGAGGGGTTTGCTGAGTAGAGCTCGGAGCTGGTGATAGTTAGAGGGGAAGAAACGCGGCTCACAACACAGGGCAGGGGAAAGAACACAGCACCGCATGGCATCCAGAATGGACTGGGGTGCCTGTAAAAGCTACCAGCTGCAAGCTGTTGCACCAGGGAAAGGACAACTATATTGTTAAAGGCAGAAGGAGAAAGTCCAAGTCCTCATTAAGACCTCTCTGTATTAAACAGCACAAACGGGTAAATGTCAGTGCATCTCCCTAAGTCACATTTCTACATTGTGTTTATATAATGTCTGTGCAGCCAAAAAGGAAAGGTCACAGATATTACAATAGCACTCCAGAAATGAACGATGAAGAGGAGTGCTCTGATTATGCATGCAATTCTTCTACACATTCTGTCAGAGCTTGTGTGATGTGGCCAGGACATAATTTCTCACGGAGCCATTTAATGCTGCAGGTGCTGAACTGTCCCAGCTTCTATCCCCTGCTTCCAGCAGCATTGCAAAAGAGGAACTGTGGTCACCAGAGGGAGAAGGGCATCTGGTGGGCAGTGTACTTTCAGCATCAGCATCCATTCCTTGTGGCAAACATGCTCCAGAGACTTGACACAGCAGCTTGCCTACTTGCAGCGCAGTCCAAGCCATGTTGACTTGAAGCAAATCCAACGGAGATCCTAGGAGCTTGAGGATTCTAGCCGTAGGGTGCAACCCTGCTGCACGGCTCACAGGGCCCTGAACTTGGCTGCTTATCCCCATCCCATGCAAGGTAGAAGTGGCAGAGGTAACCCTTGCCACCCCATCCACCCATTCCGCATTTTCGCTGCATGGGCTTGCTCCGCCTGTCTATCAACTCTGTCTCAGAGAGGAAAGGAAGGGCACTTGAAAAGACATCCTACTTGTCCTCTGGCCTCCCCATTTGCCTGCCCTCCCTGCCCACTGCAATGTCTCCTTTGACTGCCCTCCATTGCTGTGTCCCTGACCTTGGAGCAGCCGCCAGTCCGTTCCTTTCCATACAGCTGTGGGAGGGAGGGAGCGGGTGGGGGGATCCGAGCTCCCAGCCCCAGCCCTGATGACACGCTTTGTCTCCAGCTGTGGGACTGGGAATTCCAAAGATCCTGTGGCCCCTGACATGCCTCCCAGGGCCCCTAGGGTGGCTCCCTTGATTTGTCTGCACGGTGTTCATCAACTAGTACGCTCCAGTTCGTCCAAGAGAGGAGACAGGGGATGCTGTAGCACTTTGTATGTCAGAAAACTATGGCTCTTGCTGTCTTCACAAGCAGCTCTAATGCACACCCCGAACATTTTTGGAGTCTCTCTAAAAAAGCGTATTTGGGATGCTGCAAACAACATTGATTCAAATGCAGGAAAGGAGTTTGGATTTGAGCCCATCTCCAATCAACACTAGAGCGTGTGGCTACTGAAGCCCTGTGCATTCCTATTCACTCTGAGAACAGTAGTTATTGTCGTAGTATCAGGACCGTATCCTTGGCAACTCAGGCAAATGGATTCTTTTTAAAAGGAAGGGATCAATACAGGGTAATACAAAATCCAGTCAATAGACAGAAGCTATAGAAATAGAGCTATACTGCCCAGGTACAAGGAATTGCATTCATTAAAGTCCTTGAAAAATAAACGCTACGCACATTTTCAGAGTCTAGAAAGAAGGTTGGGGATATTTTTAAAGATTTCTGATTCCGATCCACTGGAATTATATGAGAGAATTCCCATGTGGAACACCCATTCTTAGCAATGATGTAGTTATACATTTCTACAGTACTTTCTTCATGATGTTCCATTCTCTAAAATAGGTCTCCGCCATAATAATGAGATATTAGCTTTAGGAACATTGGAAGCAGCCTCAGTTCATGTGGCCCATTGGTTCATCTCTTAGGTGAGGCATTATAATGGTCCTTGGCTCTGCAGGATATCAGGTGGGGGTGTTTCTGAGCCTTGTCAGGAGCTCTTTGCTGCCTATATACCAAGAATGCCATGTATCACTGAAGGAAGTTCTCTGTTTCGTTAGGGCTCCTGCTTCGTTTCGCCCTCTGTAATCCTCTAGGTTTACCAATTTAATAGCTCTACCACCCCAGCAGGGGCCATAGTACACCATATGTAGCCCAAGATCTCGTGAAGATATGATTGTCAGTCCTTAGCTATGGGGGAAAGCACGAGGTAAACAAGAACTGAAAACCAGGAGCTGTGGGACAAGCCAGCAGATCATGGAGGTCAACACTGGAGCAGGAAGGACCTTTCCAGTGAAGCTGAGCTTAATCTTTCAAGCTGAGGCATCTGTTTCACTGTTCTTTGCCCTGGTAATTTCATGATCTTCAAATACCACCTGATAGCCAGTAGAAATATCATAATTCCTTTCTGTGTTGCTGGACTGTAGCTGTTTGTGAGGCTGCTACTGCTGGGAGAGGACGGCCCCAGCTGCCCGGCCAGAAGTATCACTGTCGGTCCCAAATGGCTGGCTTGGGCCAGGATGACTCCGGGTAGGCACAAAGGCTCTGTTCCTATGTTCAGGGCTGCGTTCTCTCCAGGAACAGTGAACAAACTGTCTTCTTTAGCAATACCCTGGCTGGGGAAACCACAGTGGAGAAACTGCTGACATGGCAGACATTGGCAAGGCAAAAACAATGCTGCATTTATGGACTGAGCCTGCTCAGTGGTAGCAGCTGCCATTTGGACTATAACTGGAAGAGATTCTGTACCCAAGGAATTCCATGCCTTCTTGCCATTTTCTCCAGTTTTGAGCAGTCTTTCAGCAACAACATGAGTAAGGCTAAGGTAGGGATGGGGGTATGTATGACCATGCTTGGCCAGCCCCCATTATCAGCAAAAATGTTGTATTATATGCTAAGTCCAGCAGATAACGTTATCTTTGAGAAATACTCTGGGACCATTCATGCCACTCCTAATACTCCGCTACTCTACTACTGGAGTTGTACAAAGGGAAAGGCCTACTGTGTTAGCAGCAGAATTTAGGGCAGGCATGTCGAGTCCTTAGAACAGCTAAGCCAGGATGTGAAGGACGGGGTGTCCTGGAGGGCTTCCATTCATAGGGTTGCCATAAGGCAGAGATGACTTGATGGCATCATGGTAAGAACATGCCAAGCCTCAGGCCAGGGCCCAAACCTGCTCCTCCAGAACTCCATAGATGACCCCTGGGATGCCCTGCCCTTCTCTGCCAAGTAGCCATCGTGCAGTGGCTCCCCAGCTTGTGTGTAGTTTCCTCCTATTGTAAAAGGCCACTGTGTTTAATTAAGGCTGAATTCCTAGCAGTTAGAAATAACTTTGCCTCTGGTCACAACCATTAATGGAATGTAGCCTTTCCCAGTAGCCTTTCCAAACTGGGATTTGGCCTCGGGCTAGAAGAAGTTCATCACCCCTGTTGGAAGAGATAAAGGAGTTTCAACTGAGCTGCAGGATTCTATGGAAGAATGGATAGCCACAGCTTGGGATGGTCTGGGGACCCGAAATGCTACCATATTTAATAATAGTTTCAAGTGCCATTAAAAGAAAAAATTTTCAGGCCTTCCACAGTTTGTAGCAGCAATATGAGATGCGTATAACAGTGTTTTGCACTTGGTGTCCTGGTGGCAGGCTTACTTTACTGTTGTCATTATAAATTGCAAGCATTGCATGGATGCTGAGAAAAACACGGGTAGATGAAGGACAGAAAACACTGGAGGTCACGCTTCACTTGTTCTTTCACATATTTATTTACTTATTTGTTTATAACATTTTTATGCCGCAGCCATTGCCGAAGCCTTGGGGCGGCTTACAAAGAAAATAAATAAACAAAGAATAGAATAACATTAAAAATTTGGAGTTTCTCAGCCATAATGTAAAACCACAAATAAAACAACTGATTAACAATTAAAATATCGTTTAAATAAAAAGGTCTTGACCTGGCACCGAAAAACAAATAACGACGGCGCCAGGCGGACCTCCCTGGGGAGCGCATTCCATAGGTGGGGCACCACCGCAGAGAAGGCCCTCCTCTGGGTACTCACCCTCCTAATATCCTTCACAGAGGGCTCCCAGTTTTTAAGAGTATTGATGTTGCATAAGGAGGACAAGAGAAATCACAGTGCACAAAAATATCAAGGTTAGGGCCAATCAAAAGTCAAAGTTGCAGAATACTGGAATGTGTGCTGAAATTTACCCAATTCGATAAAATGACATCTGTTTTAAAAGGTACTACTGTTCAAGGTGGCTGTTGTTTCTCTTCAGTAAGAACAGAGGCAAACTAATCGCATTTCCAAACAAAACATGGCAGCATCTCCCCAGACCTTAACAGGAGTTTTCCTGTTCGGGGCTTCAACCAGCCTAGAGCAGAAGCACTGAAGCACTCAAGACACTTTGCTTCTTTCCATGTTCTAAAACAGAAGATGCTACAGCCCATTCCTTTCCTTACCATCTCTCCGTGCTCCTTCCCCTTGCTTCTATTCACACCCCCTCCAGTTCTCTCTTCTGCAGAACTGGCCACAGCTCAGCAAGGTCAGAAGAGAGAGGACTCCGGCATGCCAGTGGATCTGAAGAAGAAAAGCTCTTCTGTTGCCTCCCTGACAGACAAAGTCAGAATTTCCACTGTACAAGCCTGCTCCGGCTTCAAGTGTGATGGTACAATAATTAATGGTGCAATAAATTTCTACTTTGCCATAACAATTAAGACAGTTCTTATATTTTAAAATATGTTTAAAGCAAATTTATGGATGTGAGGGCTTTCAAAAGGCTTTAAAATAGCTATCACCTTTTCAGATTGCATATTTCCTTTTGAACTCTATTAAAATTTGGGTGAAATGTATGCACCCCGCTAGTATTCCCCCTTTCCCCTCCTCTCCACTCATACATTTGCTTTGCTTAACCAAACTATTCAAATGGCCAAAAGAGATATTTTTAGAAGAGTCCCTGGTAGTGTACTTAAAATGCACTGAGCCGAACAAATAATGTTTTAATGCACACGTAAGTTTCTCTCTTTCCTTTCTCTTTGCCAGTATGAAAGAAAAAACTTCACTTCTCTACTACAATTGGACTTTGCCTTAATTTGTATCAGGCAGGTGTTCCAGCTTGAACAGAAGGCATTTTCTCAGCTACCTCCTGTAACAACACATTCGGACCAAGTGCTCAAAAGACCACAGCAGGGTAGGCAGAGGCTTGAATGCTGAAGGTTCAGGTTTAGTACAAAAAGGGTTGGGAGGAAGTATGTTCAATGGAAAATTGAAACAGATATTATGTATTGTTTCCAGTCATTTAGAAGGAACTCCTTTGCATTTTTCTCATCGGCAAGACTAAGTCAGAGGGAATTTACAAAAGGGGAGAGAGGAGGAGGGAATTATAATTTAGCCTGTTTTTAGCCCAAATCTTGGACATTCATTGCTGCTTGTGGGGGACTGGGGGGTGGATTTGAAATGGATTTTGAAAGCTGCAAGGACCAGTGAGCAAGCCCAGTGATGCTCCGAGTCTAGGAAGAAAGCAGCCCCGAGGCATGTCTGATGACATTCTCAGCCCAACCTGAAGCAGAAACAAAGGCTTCCTCCTAATGCATTTTCTCACATGTCCCGGTGGACCCTGTTTCAGATTTCAAGAGGCCACCTGAGGCCCTAAGGCCCAGTTTGCCAAAGCATTAACCCAGATATGCCCAGGGGGTGATTTCCTTTCTTATCACTGCCAAACAGAGATTCGATGAGTGAAGGGGAAACTCAGTTAAAGCCAGGCAGCCTGTTCCTCCAATTGGAGAGCCAGCATCCCAACACTTGTATGGCAAGAGCTTGACAGCTTCAGAGGGCACTTGCCATCATGGAAGCCATGTGCAGTAAGAGCAGTCAGAATCCTTGTTTCTGGATAAAGTACGCCTGAAGCCTTTGCAGCAGGGCAGCAGGAAGAGGTGGGGCCAGGCTGGCCAAAGGGCAGCAAAGGAGGAGGTAGATGGTGGTCCTTGTCCAGGAGCACGAGTGCTTGCAGAAGCCCTTGAGAGAAGGCTCCCAGCCTGATCTACACAAGCAGCAAGTTGTGGTGACCATAACATCATAGGACAGTAGAGTTGGAAAGGGCTGGAGGACCATCAGGCCCAACCCCCTGCTCAGTGCAGGACTCCAAGTTGAACCATCCCTCTCAGGTGGTTGTCCAGTTGCATCTTGAATGCCTCCAGTGTGGGAGAGCCCACCACCTCTCTCAGTCATTGGTCCCATTGCTGTACAGCTCTAACAGTCAGGAAATGTTTCATGATATCTAGGCAGAACCTGGCTTCACGTAACTTAAGCCTGTTATCCATGCCCTGCACTCTGGGATGATCAAGAAGAGATTCTGGTCCTCCTCTGTGTGACAACCTTTCAGGTACTTGTGGAGCGCCATCGTGTCTCCTCTCAGTCTTCTCTTCTTGAGGCCAAACAGAGTCCTGATAGAAAGGACTGTTTCATCTCTGACTGAAGGTGGGAGTATTTTAATGCTCCCCCAGGTTAACCACAGACTCTGTCTAAAATTGAAAACACACTAACATAGCAAGGAGAAATACTTCTTTCTTTCTTTCATAACAGAAATGCTGAATTAGCTCCAGTCATTTGAACTTTTTAAAAAAAGAAGAATCATTTTACTGCCTTTCAGAGATGAGACATCTTTTACCTGGTATCTCAACTATATTTCTGAAATAATAAGGGTGAAGTGTAAAAGAATAGCTTCAATTAACTGATAAAGACTCAAATCAGGAAAACAAAGAGGAAAATCATACTTGGTCACAATCAACGTCCTGATGAAAATCCAGGTCAGACAAGTACAAGGACTCTACTGAAAAAAACAGAAATTCCAGATGCGCTGAAATACAGCAGAAATGCCCTTCACTGCAACTAATCCTAAGAAACACACTTTGGCAAACATTACAGAAGTGCACCAGCCACAAGTTCGTTTCTGGGCACTGTTCAAAGAGCTGCTTTTGACCCACAAAGATCTCTCTGACATCAGCCCGGGTTACCTGAGCGACCAGCTACTTCTGCTACCAAAACCTTCTGCTATCGAGACCTTCAGTGCGGTCTTTGGAAACGTGCAGAGAATCAATGATCTTCAGTGTGGTTTTTCTTTTATGCCGCTCACCTTCCTCATTCATTTGCCTAGTGCTCTCACTAATGGTGCATAAGAAAAAGGTAATCCTATTTTATTTTATTTTCTCTCTGTTAGTGGTATTTGATTAAATGCTGGCAAATTGTATAATACACAGAACAAACATCCAGCACCTCTACCTGTTTGTTCAAATGGGAACCCTACTACATTCAGTGGGACGTATTTCTTATTCCGTCTTCAAAGGATTCTAGTCTAGCTAGTTTTCATCAGCAAAGGAGGTCATTCAGAAACTATTCTGTGCATTCTGTCTAAGACCTAAGAATGATGCTATTCATAATTATTTATTAATTTCTATTCCACCATTTTCTGTTAAAGAATTCAAAGCAGCTTACCTCATTCTCCTCCTCCTGCTCTCAGTCTTATCCCCACAACAACTACCCTGTGAGGTAGGCCTGGCTGAGAGACTGCAACTGGCCCAAAGTCGGCCAGCTGGCTCCATGGCTGAGCGGGGACCAGAACCCAGATCGTCTGAGTCCCAGTCCCAAGCTCTTAAACACTACACCACACTGGCTGTCCTGGGAAAGGGAAAGGGAAAGGGAAAGGGAAAGGGAAAGGGAGGGGACAGGCAAGAGCACTTTCCAGGTGGGGCTGTTCCCCAGGCCCTCCTCTGGCAGTGCCATGCCAAGGTTACCTACTAGCCAAATTTGGGCTGCAGACAGAGCCTTCCTGATGCTGGCCCAGCCCTCTCTGCACAAGCATTTGCCCTGACATGCAGTGGGCAGTGCCCATAATGAGGACGCCACAGCTGGCTGGTGCAGTGGAAAGCCAGCGAGGTTTTCTGCTCTAAGAACCTTAAAGAATATGCAAGTTATGCAACATGTCGCAAAGGAAGATACCCTGAACAATGCGTTGTAGGAGTAAGAAGCTGCAGTGGGTAAGACAGTATTGTGTCCTTTCTTCTTTTCAAATCTGTAACTATGCTGTATTCACGGAAGCTTGTGTGTGAGTTTCCTTGGAAGTGTTTTCCATCTTAGAAAGTAATAAAACTGAATTCTTTGTTCCTTCTATATACTAGATAAAGTAAGTACACTTTAGAAAAAAAAATACCTTTGCCCTAACCCAGGAATATTTCAAAAAGCAAATACAGGAGGCTAACCAACTTAACTTTTGTGGCATGAGATGTTCCCACAGTTCCTAATCTGCTCCCCCCCTGCACCCCCCACACGGTAGAAGGTTGGCGGAGGCTCTGTGAAGTCCTCCTTCCTCCTGACCCGTCCCTTGGGAGCTGGCTGGGTATGGGAGCTTCAGTGTGGATCGCATGACGTTGCTGAAAGTGTGCTGTGGGCGACACTGTCATTCAGACGCTGTCGCCTGTGTCTTTCCCAAAGTTTCGGCTTCAGCGAGAGGCCTATTCACCTCCACCTCTCAATTTTTCAGCGACCAAACAATGCAGTTCTGCAAATATTTCCTTTTAAGCTGAAAGCAGTTCTTATTTAATTGCTGATCCATTTATGTAAATCCTCTGAACTTCATGTTTTTCTGTAATTTTGTTCTGCTGTAAAATTCACAGCTTGATCTAAGAAGCATGAACACTATAATCATTTTGATTTATATTTGCAGTCACTTAAATTATACAGCTCCTGCCCACCATAAATCCTTAAGAAAGGTCCTCCTGAAAGTGCATTTGTGATATATTGTTGCAATCCGATGCACACTTATTTGTGGTCTCATTGAACTGTAGGAGTAAATATACACGTAATTGGGTTGCGTGATGGATTGATTATCTAGTTACCAAGATCCAAAGCCTTGCTCGTGCTGTCCGTACCGTTCAAGATCAGCCCAGGATCTCGTGCCACCTCAAGAGATGTGGCAGAGCTTCTTCTGCCTGCCCGCTCGCTCACCTGGCCCAGCCTGCTTGCCCAGCTCAGTCGGCAGCTTGCCTGCCGAGGGCACCACCCCCGGGGCTCCAATGAGGACGTGGCCCCATAAGAGGAAGTGGTGGCAGACCCGACAGCTTGCTTTAGGGAGCTCGTCAGCTGCGGTCTTGCTGTGGCACTTGCCGCAGGGGTGAGTGGCTCGTGGGACCGTCCAAAGTGCCCGCTGGAGGAGGCAGGGGGGCACCGGCAAGCGTTCCTGGCGGGGGCAGGAGGAAAGCCCTACTGTTTGCTGCTCTCCCCGCTCTGCCACCCTATGTAATGACAGGGTCTGCCACGGGGCTGCTGCTTGGAGGATCCACCTGTCCAGGATCTGGTGCAGGGACCTGGCACTGCTGAACCAAACGGGCACACTGGCCACAGGGCTGTAAAATATATGCAAGTGGAAAATCGCCAACAAGGTGACTTCAAGAGAAGAAACTTCTTGGAAATGAGTTGGACTGGTTAAGAGAGAGAGTCAGAAGAGTCAAATCTCTTCCAATTGCCTGGAGATTATTTAAAGCCAGAGGCTAGAAAATTAGCTGGAATGTGCATTAGATGGTAGGAATCCTACCACCAAGTCCAAGATGAGGGCAACGTCGTTAACGAGCAGAGTCAAGACATCTCTGAAAAGCAAGAGGGCTCTTCTAGAAAATGAAAGCCTTACACAACCAGGGACCACACCATTGCAAAAAGAAGGAAGGAAGGAAACTGACAATTATGGAAGTGAGGAAAAATCAAGAAGTATATTGCTAAACATAGGAAGAAAATCAGCAACAATTTCTTTGAATACCGTAGAAGTAAGAAAATGGCCAGGGAGGTGGTCAGATCATTAGGAAACAGGACAGTGAAAAGTGTGCTAAAGGGACACGGCATGTGCATCTCACTGCAGACATGTAAGGGCGATACTTGTCCGGCTTGTGGCTGACACAAGCCCATGTGGGGCACTGCACTTGGGGCCCCTTCTATTTATCTGGGGCGGCTGTGGTGGTGCTGGTGCAAAATGCATTTACTACAGCTGGGATGCATGCTAGTGAACACAGCGCCATTTCCATGCTGAAAGCACGATCTTGTGGCACCCGCAAATGCACTTGTGTGAGAAGCAGGAAGAACTGCAAAGGGGATGTGTACAGGGAAATGGTCCTTAAATAAAAGCCCTTTTTCTTTAATCCAGGATATCAAATAAGTAAATATCTTAAAATGCAAAAAACACAGACAACCCTTCCTGCTTTCCCACAAAAATCTCAGAAACACGTAGGGAGAAGGCTGTGGCAAAGTCACTGCTGTTCGCCTACTCCTCATGGGGTGCAGGATCAGGATGCCCGTTCCTGCAAGCAGGTGCAGCCCCTTCCCTGTGCTGCCTTTCCCAAGAGCAGTCCATCACTGAAAGCAGTGCGATTTCCTCCTGAGTAGGAACCACAGAAGATGATTTCCTTCTGAGCAGATTCTTAGATGTCCCTATCGGGCAGGGCAGGAGGGAAGCAGCCTGGCATTTATTCTCCAGATGGGTGGGCAACTTAGAGAGAGGGAGAAGCTGTAGGGGGCAGTGGAGCAAGGAGGCAGGAAGCAACCGAGGTCTGATCTGGCTTCTCTCTTTCTCTGAGCAGATGCTCTTTTAGCGTGGCCGGGTAGGACCCTTCCCCTGCAGCCTTCCAGCTTGCTGAGCCAGTACTTCTCCCACAGATGCCATGGGAAGCTTAGCATGTGCTGACACATGCACCACAGACTCCAGAAAAGGCATATGAACGCTGGTCTGAAGATACCCGGCATATAATGGCATTCACATCACGTGGCACACCAGTGAGTCAGGCACTACAGTGCCAGTAAAACTGCCTAGCGTCTATTACTTCCTGGGGGAGAGCCAGGGGAGGGGGAGGATCTCACACCTTCAGCTCCATCCCAAGCCTTGCCAGAATCCCCTGCTCTCTTTCCCTGTCCCACAGCTCTTCGGATCACCTGTGGCAACAAACCAGGTGGGTGGCTAGGAGCTGTCCCTGAAGTGCCCGCCTGGAGGCCAGAAGTCCCCTTTGCCCAGCGTGCTCTGGGGGAAGTGGAAGGCCAGCTGCACACCATGAGGAGACATGGTGTCTCCTGCAACAGCTGAATCCACAGCAGCATGTGCAGGAACCCCGAGGGTCCCCCAGGCTTGGGGAGGTTGCTTGTTCTCTTTGCCCTAGTCATAAGGGGCCTTTTCAGGAACCGGGTCTGAAGGTTTGCACCAAGCACAGCAGGCAAGAGAAGCTGAGTGGAGCAATTCCAAACGAGAGGGGCAACAGGGAGCGAGGTGGCCTTCCCCAAGCCTGCTGGCTCATGTTTCCCAGAGCAAGGAGGAAGGAATTAGAGCTTGTGGGTGTGCACACACAGGGCCTTCTTAACGCTTGGGCCTGATGGGCACTTGCCCGTGGGCCCCAAACTAATCTGTGTATGATAACCCTTGGAAAATTGGAAAACTTCCAAAATTAACAGTAGTTGTCGTAGGGGCCCCTGTACACTGCTTTGCCGGGGGCCCATAATGCTGTTAAGACGGCCCTGCGCACACGTGTGTGTGTGTGCAAGGGTGGGGTGGGAGGGAGGTGGCTTCATTTATATGGTTGTTCTCATTTTCTTTCTAATTGATTTTAAGAGGAAAGATTCTACTCATGCCCCTGGTAGTCAGAGGCCAGATTCTGGAGGCTTTGGGGAAATGAAGGTACCTTGGATTAAGCAGTCCCCTTCCAACTGGCCTGGACTGTTTCAGGGTCTGTCCCTGATGGAAATCTCTATGGAAGTAGCAGTGGTCAAGGGGAGAGACCTGCCCCTTCCTACTGGTGGAACTCGTCTTTTTATAGTTCAGAGTTTCATCCTGTCAGGTATACATAACATTGCCTGCACCAACAGTGCATGGTTCAGTCCACTACTCAGACTGTGAGATAAAGGGGTTAATGACATAGCAAAAATGAGCCTGGCTCTCTACCTGAGCTGCATCTTTCCTCCCAACTCCCCTGGAAAAATGGAAGACAGCTGCCTCACCTTTTGCTCCACCTCCCTTTCCTTGAGAAAAGCATGTTCTTCTTTTTCCCCTTCTAAACTAGCTCTCCAACAGGGCTTCCTTTTGAACCATGATATCCTGCATGAACGTTAAATGCCTTTCCTCCATGCAAGTTACACATAGCTTGTCTGTGAGTAAATAAACCTTCCCCACCTTTTCTTGTAAGCCTCTAAATATGGATTCTAACAGATCCAGGTGCAAGCAATAGTCTCTTAATTAAACCTGCTGTTCAGTGCTTATTTCCGCTGAACATTAATGTAACTAGATAGAGAGCAGGTCCCAACACATCTGAGCCTAGCCAGTGGATCCGGTCTTTAGAAATGTACTTTTAGTGCTTCTTTTTTTATTTCTCTAGTTAGTATTTCCATCAATTATTTATGTAAATTTGGTGTGTTTGCTATATTTGCATTTGTAACTTCAGCCTTTTGAGGTTCCCAAAGTTGGTTGGGAAGTGAAAAGAATTCCAGGACCACAGAAGTAAACTTACATTAAGGGTTAGTTGACAGATCAGCTTCCAGCTCTTATAACCAGAAATTGGAGTGGAATGAGGAAAAACAGCTCAAGAGACTTATCTGAAATGGCATAGGTGAGACTAGTCTGCTGATTGTGAAGCAGAACGGGCAAGAAATGGTTTATTTACTGGATTTCAAGTTTATGTTCCCACCTGAAGTACGACAGGTGATGTACCATTTTCTTTCTCTAGACCTGTATAGGTTTAGTTTGTAGTAAAGTTTGTCTCTTGTACAGGGTCTCTTGGAAAACAGTTTCTCATCTTAAGTAAAAGAAAAGGTATAGCATATGTTGTATCCCAGAGGATGTATAAAGGAGTTGTAAGTTTTGTGAAAAGTGAGATGTTTTACCTTCTATTAACCCATGGCTCAGATTGTAAGCTCAGATTCACAGGAAGAGGAGTGGGATAGAATGGCAGCAGCATCCCATCCTGTCTTCACCAAGAGGAGCCCCTGTCTGAAGACTCCTTCTGAAGGCAGAAAGTACGAGGCATAGTAAGACTTGATTCAAATTATATTGTTTTTATATTGTGATTATTTATTTATTGTTGTGAGCCGCCCCGAGGCTTTGGTGAATGGGGCGGCATAGAAGCTTCCTAAATAAATAAATAAGAGAGACTGCAAGGACCAACTTTGAGAAGACTGTACAGTGGCGTAGAAGAGGCAGGATCAAGTGATGATACCCCCTGCTCCCCCCCCATAAAGATGCTTATGACTCTGACACACACTCATATATTGTTTTAATGTATTCTTTTCATTGATTTACTTGTTTTCACTTTGCACTGTTCACTGCTCCATCTGCTTAAATATAGAGTGGTATACAAATACTGTAGACAAATATATTTATATAGAAATAGATTTCTGATTGATATAAATCCCTAAGTGCTTCACATTAAAATATGACATAACTACATGACAGCAGAGATGAAGTAATAAAGAGTTAAAGCATCTGATATCATTTCAATGCAGTAACAAGCAGGGATCAACAAGGAATCTGCTTCGGATGGAAAATTCACCAGATGAACAAAGGTTCTCACAGGTCAGGGAAAGCCTGTGTGAATAGATGCATTCTGAAGAGGTGTTTTAAACTTGCCCCCATTTCTGCCTCTTGAACCATGTACAGGGGATTGTGTAAATGGGCTTATATGCTGTGACCTGGAGTCATCAGAAGAACTCAGGTCAACAGAGTGTATATAAGGAAGATGGCTGCCCAGGTACCCCAGTCCTGAGTCATTTGGAGCTTTGTATGACAACGACAAAACCTTGAACTTGGCTCAGTGGGGAATAAGAACCTGATGCAGTTCTTTTAATACAGTAGTAACATCTGGTGCTCTGCCCACCCTGCTGGTGCATGCAATCTTCACTAGTTGCAACTTCTGAACCAGAAGCACTGGCAGCACCACACAGAAAGCATTTCTGTGGTCTATTCTCAAGGTCACTAATGCATGGATCAGTGTGGCTAGGCTCTTTCCATCAAGAAATGGGTGCAGTTGGTACACCAGCCACAGCTGGTAATGCATGCACTGAGCTGCTGAGGTCACCTTGGCATGCAGGGACAGTGGATCCAGGAGCCCAGTGGTTTCCAAACCCCTTCCACTTGTGTACCACTTGGCACCCCATTTCCGTAAATCATACCCTTCATATTCGCAAAATGACTGTAATCAATATAGTTGCTGTTACTTCTGCTATTATTCATTTTTCACATACCCCTAAATGTCCTGGTTCATATCCCCGGCGGTTTGTGTCCCCCAGGTTTGGAATCTGCTTTAGAAAGAGTGCCACTTTGAAATTCCTGAGCCTAGGAACCCCCCACCCATCCTGCCCCGTCAGGATTCAGCTTCAGTCTGTTAGTCCTTATCTAGACCGTTAAGGCATGCAGACCCTACTTCGGAACATGCATGCCATTTTCTGATTTGGAAGTTGCAGAGAAAGAGACCAGGGTATCATCAGCACACAGATGAAACCTTGCCCCAGAACTCCTAATGACCGTTCCCAATGGCTCCATGTAAGAGTCAAGCAATGCCGGGGACAGAATTGTGTCCTGTGGGACCCCACAGTGCAATTGCCATGAAACTGAAGTATGGTGACCCAAAGGAATTCTCTAGAACTGATCCCGAGTGTAAGAGCTGAACAGCAGTAAAATGGTGCCTCCAGACCCTCAACCTCCAGTGCCCAGATCCTTTACACAGGCTTATTCCAGAGTTTGTATTTTGCACCCTTTCTGTAAATTCGGAGTGAACCACAAGGTGGCGCTGTGGGATAACAGAATTGGAGCAGATTTCGCCATTTCACAAGGCTTTTTCCGGTTTTTTGTGATTTAAAATTTAACACCAGATTTTCCTCCTAAAAACAAAGCAAAACCCACTCCCATAAAAAAAAGGGGGGGGGGCTAGAAAACTTAGGAGAGGCCCTGGAGGACATGGCATTGTCCCCAAGGTCCAGCAGCTTATGTGAGGAAAGGATTGTGAGTACACGTTAAATTCCTCACGTAGAGAAGCCCTAAATGAGGATTACAATTATGACCGAGTCTTGCACTGGACAGCTGGGGATGGTTTTTATTTTAGGAAATAACCTACCTTCAGGGTGCATATCAATACTGGATTCACTTTCCACCACTTTAGAGTATTATTTAGATACTTTAAATGGTTTGTTCACTTGGATGTATATTTTACTACCCCATTTCCCTTTCTGTTAAATAAATCCTGGCTGTATAGGTTGCCTGCTTTCAGGAAACAGGAGGACAGACTAAGGCTCATGAGATTCCCAGCAGTGTGTCCAAAGATAGCTCCAGGTAACCTGTCAAGAACCCACTCCTTGCAGGCTCTTCTTAGAGCCATTCTTTTCAATCTGTCTTGCCCTCTGGGCTTATTTTCCAGGTCCCTGCCTCCTCTTGTCTCCCCAGGCTCAGAATTTGGGCTTTTAAAATATTATCACCAAATGGTATTGTCTTCTTGAATGATTGATGTCTACCATTCTAAATGGTTTCAAGGAGCATCTTGATTATAACCATTTCTGACAAAGTGGCTTTCAAAACAAGGCTGTATCCAGGCCATCATCAATTATGTGGCTATTTATAGAGGGAATGTTGCACATTTTTCTATCAGCTCTTAAATGTGCTTATATTATCAATGAATATATAAAAATATTTGCCCTTTTACAACAAGCTAGGCACTGACATTGCCCAAGGAAGTGAGCTGGAGTTACCAGGAGTCATGGGAAGCCCCAGATCTTAAGAAGCTTGTGTTCGCAGAGGGTTCTGTAAGTGGACAGGGCCGTGGCTCCTCACAAGCCATGCTTGGCAAGCAGGGGCTCCCAGACTCAGGCCGGGGCATCTCCAAGTAGGGCTGGGAAGTGCCTCTCTCAAACTGCAGAGAGCCATGGCCACTCCATGCAGGCTGGGCCAAGGGCCGGACTCGGTGCAAAGCCACTTTCTAGGTTCTGTGCGAGCGAATCAGTCGCATTATTGCTACTTGTTTGTAGAGGGTGTTAGATCTGATGTGTGGCTTGAACTGTTTCAGATTTGGATTTTGAATTGCCTCTTGTGTTTCAGAGACTATAGACATAGCATTCTCATTGGCATGCGGCTCAGACCTTCACAGCTACCTACAGCAGCCCCCTCTTCTTTCAGTCTCTGTACACAAACTTGGAAGCGTGCGTGTTTCCAGTATCGCATACGGTACAATGTTCTTTTTGCATAAATACATTGTCCCTTCTGCTTTCTGACAGAAAACAAACTATATTTTAACCATTGTATTATCTCCATGCATAATTAAACAGGAAAAGTTTCTTTCCCCCTGGAAACATAATTAGTTCAGAAATTCTGTCTTGATCTAGCTAATAGGTTTTAATTAACATTCAAGCTGGCAGTACAATGTGCGTAGTAATTGGTATCAAGCACTACTGAACAGCAAGGGCCAGATCAGTTTTTCATATTGACTACTGTAAATCTGTTGCATCTGCTGCTTTTTAAAAAACTAGACTGCAGTCCAAATGAGAGCTTGAAATATGATAAGTCACTTTTTGTTAGCATTACATGACTGTAATTAATTATGTGTGACCTTTAAAAATGGTATCCAGTATACCAATAGTCTAAGAGACTTCTGTTCCTTGAAATGCAAAAGAATGGTTTAAATGTCAGATATGCAAACAGTTTCAGAGTCTACAAAAGTGACAGCTTAAACTATGCACAGGGAATTGATTGTATGGGAAAGCATTTAATCAAGGGAGCTCCCATCTGCAGCCAGATGTTCCAAACGCAGCTTGACCATATCAGCAAGAACTCTTGTGGCCTAGTGAAATAACAGAAAATAACGTTTTTGGAGGGCTCCCTCATTCTCAGCGTAGCATTCATTTTAAACAAAACCCCCTTCCCAAAGATCCCTTCTGTGGTCCACTGGAGCATCAGGCCAGGTGGAGGCACTCATGCCCTAGTCACCCCCAGGCTGGATTAAGGGTCCTGGTGGGGCTGACCTGAGAGAGAGTTTGCAAGCATGCTGAATTTTGGCTGCAGGTGGGGCCACCTGGAGTTCGACCCACGTTCAGGGTAACCCTTGTGTTTGGGTCTTTGGATTATGACTAAAGAGTTTTCTGCTTAGATTGCAAAACAAGAGGTGCAGCGCTACAACACAGTAATATTACCTTTAAACAAGTAAAAATAAGAACCTGTTTCTTGGCTTCCTTGTCAATGCGGAAATAGTGGTGCCTGAAAACGGTTTTTATAATCACTTTAAACATTGGTGCTATCATGTAATTGTTTAACTATCTTAAATTGTATATGTTTAAATTTTATTGTAGCTCACCTAAGTTCTCTTCTGGGAAGGCATCTGGAAATAACAACAACAATAAGAGCAGGTCTATATAACCAGCAGGTAAAATAAGATGATGGTGTTATACCACTATCCCCGCCGCCCCATTTTAAATGAGAAAGAGCAAGCCAGCACTATAATGCTATCAAGCTAAAATGTTAATGTTTGCCTTACGGTGTTCTTGTGGCATTAACATGATGCTAATAGAAAAAGAGATTTTTAAAAACTTTCCCACCCCTGCTATTTTGGTAGTGACCAGAAAAGTTTGCTTTGCTTTTCTTTTTTTAAAGCACTAATATTACAGCATTATGATGGTTTACCTCGTTTTTCTAAAAAAAGAAAAAAATCAAGCTGGAAAGAGTCTAGTGATAATTAAATGATATATTTAAAAAAAAACAAAGTGAGAGTCAGAAATCAGCACCCATTGCAAAGGTTACATTGTGTGTGTGTGTTGAGTTGTGATAGGTGTACTTTTTCTCATGCAGCAACTCCCACATCAAAGTGCTGCCCTTTCAAAGGTGTGTAGAGCTAAAGGCATTTTCAAGAGTGAACATGCAATGATTTTTTTTTTAACAAAAGAAGCCAAATTTTCTAGAGTCAGAGGAAAAGACTGAAACCACAGGGAAACCACGCTGCGTGGTGGTGTCGTGGAGACGTCTCTCAAAAGGTGAGTGAATGTAGTCGGGCAATTCTGGTTGTTTACCGTGCAGCCTTGTGGATTTCCAGCATGGGGCTTGGGTCCTGGCTACCTGAACGAGCGCTTACGTCCGTATATGCCCGACCGCCCTTTGAGATCTGCGGGAGAGTCCCTTCTCCAGGAACCCTCCATGAAAGAAATTAGGAGAGTAAGTACCCGGAGGAGGGCTTTCTCTGCGGTGGCGCCCAAACTATGGAATTCACTCCCCAAAGAGGTCCGCCTGGCACCGTCGTTACTGGTTTTTCGGCGCCAGGTAAAGACCTTTTTATTTAAACATCATTTCAATTGTTAAAACATATGATCTGGCCGGGGCAACTTCTTCTTCCTTCTCTTTCTCCTCCTATATTTTTATTTTATACTGATAATTTTAATTTTGTATTTGTAAATCAATGTATTTTTTTGTATTTTTGTATTTTTATATTTAATGGTAATTTATTATGTACTATTGTATTTCAATGTATTTTATCATGTTGTAAGCCGCCCCGAGGTTTCGGCAAGGGGCGGCATAGAAATGTTATAATAATAAAATAATAATAATGTGGGTCGCTCTTGTTTTCCACCCTATCCAGTTTCTTCAGGAAACCACTGAAGGATTCCTGGAGTGTCACCATCAGCATGGGGAGAACATGCACCTCGATTTCCTCCTCCTGTTTGCGTCAGATGAGGCTGTGGATGCACTAGATTGGTACATGGCTGCAGCAGTGGGCTGCAAGAGAGCTGTAATAAATGCATACCTGTTCCAGACAGGGCGGAGATGCTGCTAGTGGGTGGCTCTTTAGCATGGACAGGGGAGCTTGTTCTGGATGGACTTGCACTCACCTGAATGAGCAGGTTCATAACTGGTGGGCTCTTGCAAACAGCATTGCCACTTGAGACTCAGGTGGCCTCCCCTGCCAGGTCTGGTGACTGCTCAACTGTGCCTATCTCAGGACAGATAACGTGGCTTCAGCAGTCTGTGCTTTTGTCTGCTCCAAGCTAGAATACTGTGGACTGAAATGCTAGTGGGGACTAACACAACATAAATGTTGGTCCACCCCAGCTGGCTATTGATGTGCTTCCAAGCCTAATTCAAGGTGCTAGTTTTAATCTGCAGACCCTTATGCAGTTCATAGCATGCACACACCGCACTCCACCCTCAGTGTCTGCAGTCCTCCTCCAAGGAGCTTTGAGGGATGCCGACAAGGCTGATGCCTTTCTGGTGGCTTCCCAGTGAGGGCCGCCAGGCACCAAAATTGTCGTCTTTGCCAGCTTAAGATCTAGACCTGTCTTAATTCGTTTGTTTGTTGAGTATTTTGTTTGAAACTGCTTTAAGTTGTTTAATGCCTTTGTATATTTTAACTTTTGTCATAAGACGCCTTAAGTATCTGGGGTTTTTGGTTTGTTTTGCGGGGTCAGAAAGGAATTGGAGTGCAATTCTTTGTTGTCTACCCTTGACGCATGTAAGCTCCAAGCATGGAGAACCAAGTGCATCAGACACAGGGTGTGAGGTCCAGTGCCACTGGTTCCTGTTGTCCCTGCTTTGTGCTCTCTATTCAAGCTAGAGAGCCATTTTGACCACCTGAATGAAGCATTGTGAAGGACAAGGCTGGGCCACTCAAACCTGTCCTCCTTGTCTACTGACACATTCCGTAGCCCTCTCCGAGGTCCATCTCCAACCTTGGAGACGCAGCTTGGACACGCAGCATGGTTCCGTATGTGCTGGCTGCAAAGGGCAGGATTTGGACTCCTCATTTCACACTCCAGCTCTGATGCTGGAGGACCTCAGAGCTGGAACTCTGAATAATCCTGTGGGTCCCCTGACAATACCGGGAAGCCATAGGACTGCTCCCAAATGAATCTTGCAGTCCCTTTATTAGAAGGCTCTTTGGTGTAGTGAGATATGATCGAAAGGACAGACAGACAGACAGAAGGTTAGATTTGTAATGTGTTACTCTGATGTAATCTCATGCTACTGTAACCATCAATTGATAGTTTGTACAACAAAAATTAAATAGCACATTCCTGAACAATTGTATGGCAGTGATTCATCTTGGACTAGTTCTTTCTGTTCTGTATGTCTGCAGTATAGCTGCTATTCCAGAATAGCAGCACTTACTTTAAACATTACCACCTTTTAAATAAATTACTTTCCCTTTATATCATATTTAATACTATGCAGGAATGAGTATTGCACTATTATTTATGAATGTCATGCTTATTTTTCACAAATAGATGAAAAGTCCTAATGTCATCTTAATAGGTCACCTCCTGAAAAGATTTTAAAGTATTTTTGTTTACAGAAAATGCTAACATTTTATATGATTGCCTGGAATTTATGGCTCATGGGCTTTAAAATCCTTAGCGTTTTATTAGCAATTTCTAACATACTGATTATGAAGGGTTAGCAAATCATTGTGGTTAATGAGACTGAAGAAGCCAGATAAGGGGATTCAGCAAAAGCTGTGTGTGGAGTGAAGCTGCACATCTGTACATCGGTACATAATAATCCTGGTACAGCTGACATGGAATCGTGTCAGGACTCTGATGGAAACCTTTTTTTATTTTTTATTTTTTATTTATTAAAACATTTCTATGCCGCCCCTTGCCGAAGCCTCGGGGCGCCTTACAACATTGAATAAAATACACAAATTTTTAAATTTCCCACTGCATTTGGAGGGATGGAGTTTGGGGATGAAAATGGGTGGCCGGGGGGGGGGGGGTTAAGCCTCCCTTCCTGGGTGCCATGGCCCTGATCCTAATTTTCTAATTGAGGCTGTGTGCCTTTACCCTGGAGTAAAGTGACTCATCATGCAAGGCTTCACCATGCATGATTGAAAGGATGCCTCCTTGGCCCTTAGCATTCAAAAGGAGTGAAAACCGGGCCAGAGTATCTGCAGTGTCAAGAAACAGATTTTTTATCTCTATTTGCAATAATGTAAAATCTGACTTCTCCTTTAGTAAATAAAAGGGGACGGAGATTCCACTGCTGCTCCACATGTATGTACGCACTAAAGATACCTAAGAAGCACGGGTGAAAGTCACCAAAGATCCACACCCTTCCCCCATAGGCTCAGTGCAATGCAGTTCCTTGCTTCCCCAAAGTTTAAGGTCGCACCCCCTCTTCACTTGGCTTATCCTCACTATCATTCGTCACATCCTTCATTTTAATGATAACCTCCTTTATGCGTTTGGTTCTGGCTTCCTGGGCTAATGTAGAAAGCCTCCAATATAAATCACTGAGTTCCATTTTTAGTCCATTTAAACATTGATTTTTTTTTAAAGGGAAACAGCATAATTCCTTAAGAGCTGCTAAGCTGGAATCTCTCACAGCCATGACAAGAACCCCTGCCCTGGCGATTAAGGGGTGGGACCCTGCACCGCCGTCTCTGGAGTCCGTCTCATTGAGCTCACTGAGTGGGCCCTGCATCTTCTTGGACATGCGTGGCTACAGCAACCTTGGCTTCAGTGCTGCTGTCAGCACTGTGGAAGGCTGTGTACTTTGCAACGGGCAAGTAAAGTCCCCATTAGTACACCAAGGTCCCTGAGAAAAGGTTCACTTCAGCCGTTGACTGGAAAGGATGTGGAAAACCGTGGCAATCATCTGACAAGGCTCCCATTAATAAAAGGAAAATTCCACAAGCAATATGCCAAGTGGTAGGCTGGAAGCATTTCTTATGATCTCCACACAATAAGGTCCAACTGCTTGAATCTGATTCAGTTCCTAACCAGGAAGCTAAGTTGACTTTGAAGATACCCACATGGCTGGATTTCTATGCAAAGCGTTTCTGTAGGGACACGGTCTTTGCTGAATCGGCATGTGTGGTGGGAGAGGGAAAAGGCACTGTTGGCCAGCCCTCTGCGGCCATGGGTGGGACCAGGCATGGTGGGGAGGCAAGCAGGGACCGATGCGGGCTGCCCACCTGGCTGCCACCTACCAGGCTCCCACAGGCACCAGCTGAGCGCAGCAGCCACCTTGCCTGCGTGCCAAAATGGCTCCATGACCCACGTTACACAGAGGAAGGCGGCAGCCTCTCTTCCATGCTGGCAGAGGCATACAGTGGCCACCCATGGCTTTCCCTGTAGGAAGAAGGGTGAGAGGCAGTGTTGGTGGCCAGGCCATCTGGAGAAGGCCTTCATTGTTTCCAAAAGGTTATCTGGAACCCCCAAGGCCAATCTGGCTCCCGGCCTTGAGGCCAGGCAGCCCAGTGCAAGCCCTGCACTGCTGCCCTACCTGAGGGAGCAGAGATGTTGATGAAGGCTTCGGGCCAGCCAAATTTCTGTGTGATGCTGATGATCCATAATTTCAGGAACTAAGCCAGCATGCAAGGTGTTCTACCCAATGTCTTTAACCGTAATAAAACGTTTCTAAAATTGCATTGCCAACTATCTATAATATTTGCAAATTAAATGTGTATCATGAGGAGTACTAATTTATTAGCAGCCTGAGTTCAGCAACTAATTTGTCTAGTGCATTACTTTGACACCAGCAATTTAAGCCATTTTGTTTATAGGGAAGGGTAGCACCTTGTAGGAACTGTTACAAGACAATTAATTAAGCCATGCCAATGGCTACAAATGCCTTGACATGACTAATTTAAATAATTTTGCTGAGTGCAGAGCTCAGCCATTGCTGCAATCAGTATTACAATTTTTCTTCCTCTTAAGATGTCTAGACCATTTCTAGAATGCAATTTATAGAGCTGGGATGGGTGGAACGAATCTTTATGTGATTTTTGCCATACATCAGTACTGACCAAACAATAGCGAATTGAGTTATTTTATGTTACATGTGTGTATGTATAATACATTTCCTGACAAGGTACACTGAAGGGAATATGGTCAGACACAAAGAGAGAATTTTGCTACTGGAGATCTAAATCAGAAGATGCCTGTGGGCTGGATTGGGAACCCCATGGAGCAGATGTGGCCCCAGTGCTCCCCCTTCAGCCTGTAAGCATCCTCTGCTGTTATCTGCAGTTAGCATTCAGAGACAAGATGGCATTTACAAGCACTAAAACTTAAACAGCCTCCTCTTAAATACCTTGCACAGAAGTTAAGCTGTGCTTTGCAAGCATGAGAGCTGTTGGGTCAGGGCTTACTTCTGAATAAATATGGATGGAGCTAAGTGTGCTTGACAATAAAAAGTCCATGCTGGCATGAACTACCTCTGGCCCTGCCCACCTTGCCTCAGCTCCACAAGACGGATCTGAGGTTTCCAGTTGCATGGCTAGTGGAGGAAATGCCGGGCAATGGCATGGCAGGCTGGTGCGGGGGGGGGGGGGGGGCAAGGGGATGAATCACTGCTAGTGTTTGGCTTCCAGGGGCTGGGACTTCTAGGAGCAGTCCTAAGAAAGTCTCCTTTCTGGTCTGTTCCTCAAGAGCCCTCTCATGCGACCCTAACCATTGCAGTCTGGACTCTGCATCCCATTCTCTGTGTTGCTGTCAGTTTTCTTTGGCTGCAGCTGATGGGGCAACCCTTTTGTTTTGGGCCAAGCAGTGTGGGGTTTGCCTTCTTCATGTTCAGTTGCAAAGTCATGCCCAACTCTTCACAACCCCATGGAAAACATTCCTCCAGGTTTTCCTGTCCTCCACCGTTCCCTGGAGTCCACCCAAACCCACACACATCTCTCCAGTGGCCTTTCATCATTCCCAGCATCAGGGTCTTTCCCGATTAGTCCTTCCTCCTCATTAGGTGGCCAAAGTATTTGAGCTTCAGCTTTAGTACCTGACCTCCTAAAGAGCAGTCAGGGAATACTAACCAGGCCTGACCCTGCTGAACTTCCGAGATCAGATGAGGTCGGACGCTTTCAGGGTAGTATGGCTGTAGACGCCTTCTTCATAGCAAGACATTTGTTGAGTCTGTAATATTCAGCAGTAGTTTGTCACATGCAGGTTGTAAGCAGCGGAATGGGGATTCGAGAGGCCCCAAAGGGGGTTCTCATAGAAGACAGAGCAGCAAGGTGCCAACTTAGCTTAGAGGGTGGTGGGCCATCACTCAAGCCATACCAGCTGATGAGAAGGGTTTCTAGCAAAGCACATGGCTGCGGGCCCAAGATCATCACCCCATGTGTCGGCCCGCCAGGGTGGGGTGGGGAGAATTGGGCAGTGCCCAGGTGGTCCAGCCTCTGATGCTGCACACTTGCATGTGCTCACACAAAGAAGCTGCATCTTCATTGCTGTTGTACCTGACTCCCCAGGATCCTGACATAATAGAGATACCTATCAGCTTTCTCAGGGCATTCAGGATAGGCATGACTCCTCTAGGCTCCAGAATAATCAGCTGTCTCAGGGTATGCATGATAGGCTTAGCTCTCCTAAGCTCGAGCCCATTCAAATGACTAGTAACTGCCTCAGAGAATTCCCCTGGTAAGTGGAAAGAGCTTACCTACAATGTAATGGACAAAGATTGCTTAGAAGGTGTAAATTAAAAGATAAAGCTTACTGCTAACCAAATCTGCTTCTGTATATCGCTTGCTCAACTGCTTATGTGATTCTGTAACTCCCCATTGTCGCCATTGTTCTCATTCTTGTCAAAAACTGATTGTATTGTTCCCCATTTGCCGAAAGCGGATTGTGAAGGCATAAAGATCTCCTTCCAACTCTGTTCACCACAGCATTCACCGCATTCTCCTATGAATGTGGTCCCTGCTGCAGGAATAAATCTCCTCTTTACTATCCGGTCTCTGGTCTCGTCTGTAACACCGCGGGTACAACAATTGCCAGTTTACAAATATTGAAAGATCTGTGTGGAACTTTAATGCCAGCTAGGCCAAGCCTACGTATCTTGCTAGCCAAAAAACAAAAGCGAACTATAGCCAAACTGGAACATAAATAATCCCCTAGTTTCTGCTTCCTGTTTAGCAGTGCAAAAAAAAAAGGGGGGGGGGTCTGGGGAGGCATCCCAAGCATGTGGTTGATCACCTTATGTGGTTAACAGACTTCAGTCGGCTTGGCATCCCAAACTGTGGGAACTGGCTTAGAGTAAACTCTTGTTACTCAGGTTGCTCAGCTCTTATCATTTCAGAGAAAAGGAAAGCAGTTACAGAAGAAAGCAAGAAGCCTTTAGAAAGTTAGGTCATCTCCAGCTGCCAAGTTGGTTATTATCAATGGCTACTGATGCACACAATTTAAAGCTGCTTGTAGATAGGGATGGGTGGATATCTCAATTGTGGTTTATGTCAATTTCTCATTCTTACAGTCTTTATGTTGAGTTTGTCTTGGACCTTGAGAATTTCTCCAGTGAAACCATTCAGGTTTGAGCTGAATATTGAGAATTTTTTTAAAAAAACTTTTGAACAAAGATTCAGGACCCTTCTTTCTTTTTATATGTAAATTTTTATGTGCATGTCTGCCTAGGATACATGCATTTACATGTATTTTCATTGTGTAATGCATTTTTGAAAAGTACAAATTTTGATAAACATTAAATGTTAATTTGTACAGTCGTTCAAAAGTGCAAAATATGCTTAAAATGCTTACTAAATGAATTTCTCCCTCATCCCTGAGGACTAATATTATCAGCATGCAGGACTTCTTCTGTTTTGCTAAGGAACAAGTATTACCTAGTTAGTCTACAAGATGAAATGGAAAACTGATTTGTTGCCAGCATTAATTTCATAATTTATTACCATGTATTTAATATCACAGTGGGGGTATCATTAATACCACAACTAATTTCAGTGACTGCAAATGTATGAATAACTGAAGAATATAATTCAGTATGCACATCATGGCCAGCTAGTTTATCTAACATATTTTTCATTTTTTCTCTTTGCAGAGATTATGAATTGCACACAGAGTGTCATCTTTTACTAGACTCTTTCATACATTAAAGGAAGCACCCATAAAAAATGGAACAGATGAATTGTGCATCTGTTCAAGCCTTTGTTGTAATGTGTGGAGGCAAAACTTGCACATCTTTCATCTGGGGGACCTTCCTTCCTTTCTACTGCACCCCACTGAGGATGACTGGCCAGGTTTCTGTGCAGAGGTGGTGAAGGGAGACATGCAGCACGGCATGTCAGGTGGTGACCGGCCACAGGACAAAAGCATCACTGCACAGTTCGTGACCCGCTGCCCTGGTTTCCCTTTGCAGCTTTCAGCAGTGTTGACAATGATGGCTGCTCCCGCCGCCCTGTGCCGGCAGAGTGGTGGGAGGGGGGGGCGGCATGAGCGCTGCAGTCTCGGCCTTTGCTTTGGTGGGAGCAGCAGCACTTAAGTGCATTCAGGTGGTGCAGGTCCCCACTCCACTCCCCTGCTCCACCTTCTTTTCTTTTTTCTCTCCAGTCTCTGGTGCAGTGCAACCAGGAGAGCTGCTGTGGTCTTTCTCCGTCAGTCTCTGGAAGCTGATTTCCCCCCAGCAGGGTGGTGTTCACCACAGAAAAGATCCAGGCCTCAGGCCTGCAGGACAAAAAAGATTTGTGTATGCTGATTTACATATGTTCTAAAGTCTCTCTCTCTCTCTCTCTCTCTCTCTCTCTCTCTCTCTCTCTGTGTGTGTGTGTGTGTGTGTGTGTCTTTAAATGACCTTGTCTCCTCAGGGCTACCCTGCTTGTAAAAGACGTGCATGGACAGGAATGAGGAGGGGCCCTGATTGCAGAAAAAACCCTCAGGCAGAAAGATTCAAGGGAGGGACAGCAGGAGCTGAGGCACAAGGCCAGCTAATCCAGGGTGTCAGATGCGGCCCAGATTGCCAGGGGTCCCTGTGCCTTCATTTCAGTAAGTGCAGCAAGGGGGGGGGGGGGAGGAGGGAATGCCTTCCAGAGGATGTGGGGGTCCAAGTGATAGAGGTTGAGCCTCAGGCAGTGCCTCTGCTGCCTAGAATCATACGCAATGACATGGCTTGAGGAACGGTTCTCACCGCGCCAGCACAGACCGGGTGCCCACAGGGCCAAGCTGAAGACCGGCCACTGAAAGCATGCTATTCAAAGCTGAAAAAATGGGGGAGCCCTGAATGCGGAGGGGCGGGGCGGGGGGCACTTCAGGGAAGTTAGCATTTTCAGAAGGGATATGGGTTGATCTGTGGTGGCAGCTTGGGAGACTTTTCTATTTTAGCTTCATTTTTTTAGCCACCTGTGGTAGCAGAGCTCCTTTCAAAAGCTGCCCGCTGCCTTTTCCCGCTCCCCATGCCCTTGGAATGATGTTGTTGAACACCAGGGGCCTGGACCTTGACTCGCTCAGCCCAGTTAAGCACGACAAGGATTGAAAGATGAGTGATTGAAAACAGTATTTTTAGTCTTGAGAATAAGTTTCATCACAGCAAAAAGGCAATCAACCCTGGGAGCTCCCTTGTATACCCTGTATGACCAGGCAGCAGGGACAATAAGCGGCTTATTGTGTTGAAATTCCTGCTGGGATTCCTGGTTGGCACCTTCGATTTCATGTGCTCTCCATTCACACGTGGGAGGCTGGTCTGCTTGAGAGCTGAGGTGGAGGCTTTTGTGGAGAGATGACTCAATCTCTGGCCATTGGTGATTCTCTGTTGTTGTGTGACTGCATTGTAGGTTTTCTATTGTTGTATTCATGCCTGGGGCATGACTTGCTGGCTTCTGCCTAATGCCAGCCAGCCAGGTGTGTCCTATAATGTTGCATTATAGCCTTCTTCAAAGGAATCTAGGATGGAGGTGGGGAATGGGGCTTGCATGGGCCCCCTCTCTTCCCCAGAAGCACCCCCCTGTCTCCCCCAGAATGATGCTAAATTAAGATGTGGCTTTTCACGAATATTTGGGAATGGGGTCTGAGATGACAGCCACTAATCTGTGCTCTGCTATTGCTGCAGAATTAAAATTAAAGCCATCAATGCTGTCAATGCCAGTACCTTCCCTCTGTGTGAGTTTATATGTGAATCATTTAGATTTTTTTTTGACAGCAAGTGTATTTATTACCTATTAATAAATAGTCCTTCAAAACTGTCCTCTCTCTCTCTCTCTCTCTCTCTCTCTCTCTCTCACACACACACACACACACACACACACACACACAAGTAACTTTGCCATCTGTGCAGAGTGAGGGGGTGTTATTTGAGCTCTAGTTGTGAAGTTTTCGCTGTGCTCTCTAAGAAAAGCTTGTGCAAGGAAAAGTAATTTTGCAGTTATATGCATTTTCATTATAGAAAGTCCCAATTCATTTAAATCACATTTGTTTCATTATGCATTCATTCAAGTCACATATGTTTCATTGCTCACATTAAGATTTTGTGACTGGTTATTTTTATCTCTTGTCTTGACTACTTCAGTTAACTTGTCTTTTGGCATCTTCACGCAGAGAGACCAGGGCATGGCCCAAGATTTTTGTTGAGGGGCAATGAGAAATGACTACTTATTTATAAGTATATTTGTTAAAATTATGCCCTGCCTTCCTGCCAAAAAAATGAATTTTATTGTGGCTAACAGTAAAACAGATCTGAAAAATAAAGTCTTAATTAAAAAAAAACATAAAAATAAATTAAGCAACAAATATCTTAACCATAAAAGCATTTAAATTCTGGTTTAATGCTGGGTCTAAGAAAGGCCCCAAACTGGTTCATAATAAAACAGTACATTTTAATACATTAAAATCAAGTACATATAGTTAAAACACAACAATAAAAGAAATAACGTCTGCCCAATTAAAACTCCCTTTAACCACAGACTAGTTTATATTCCGGAATAAAAAGGTTTCTGCCTACTGGCAGAAGAAGGAGGAAGCCAATCTACTTGCCCAAGGATGGAATTTCTGAAGCCTGGGAATGGCCTCCAAAACAGGCCTCTCTTGTACCCTCACAAAAATGTGATGTTGGTGGAACTGAGAGAAGGGCCTTCACTGAAGTTCTTAAATTCCAGCAGACCTGTGCAGGAGACTGTGATTTATTAAGAAGCCTTGTCCCAAGTTGTAGGGGTCTTTGCACACTTTGCATTGTACCTGGAAACAGAGAACAATGTTCCTAATGATCTAGGGAGAAAAACACATGATTTGAAGGTAGAGTGAATCTGGGGGCAGGGGTAGAGAAAGACAGAAATAAGGCTAAATAGTTTGACTAGTGGGATGGATTGTAATGGTTTATTCACTCATAAAGGCATTTATATACTGGTCTAGACTCTTCTGGTGCCTGAAGTCTGATGAAAGATTTCTTCATTCAAAAACATGTTGGATTGTTTTTTTCTTTTTCTTTTCTTAATTCAGCAGGAGTGTACACTGACCACAAGATTAGATTTAGTGATTTAGAAAACAGCCCAATTGAACCTAAACTATTTCTGATTTAACTCAGATCTGAATTAGAATTTCATTTTGAGAAAAGTGAAGCTTCATGCCTTTCCATTGCCTATCATTGAAAATGACACGAATGGTTAAAGTATTTTTTTTCCTTTTGACAGAATTAGATGAGACTTGCAGGGATGTATTACTTTGGGTCTTTTAAGCTTCAGAACCTATTCCAATTGGGTTTTGGACACCTTTATCCTCTTGTTGTCATGTGCTGTCAAGTTGTCTCCAACCCTGTGCATGCAAGTCCTCTGAAATGTCCTATTTATGACAGGCCTGCTCAGCAATTCTAACTTCAGGGCTGCAGCTTATTTATTTGGTCCTGGTATTCACAAGCTCTCCTCCAGCACCCTGTTTCAACCCATCCGTTTTCTTTCAGGCCAGCTTGCACACCCATACATAAAGTTTGAGAATACAATTGCATGGATGACCTTCACCTTGGTTTCCAGCAAAACTTCCTTACCCTTGATGATCTTTTCTAGTTCCTTCACTGCTGCCTTCCAAGTCTCGGTCTTCTTTGTATTTCTAGGCTGCAGTCTCCCTTTGTATTTATGACTGAGCCACGGTGTGGAAAATCTTTTACAATTTCAATTTCTTCATTGATAATAGTAAAATTCTTTGATTCTTTAGTAGTCATGATTTTGTTTTCTTAATTCTCTGCTGCAGTCCTGTTTTTGCACTTTCTTCTTTCACTTTCATCAGGAAGCTTTTCAATTCACTGCTGCTTTCTGCAGGTAGTATGGTGTCATCTGTATATCTTAAATTATTGATTCTTCTTCTGCCCATTTTCATCCCTTCCTCTGATCCTGATCCAGCTTCCTGTATAATATATTCTGCATACAGATTGAACAGATAGGGAGATAAAATGCAGCCTTGTCTGACACCTTCATTTATGGTGTTTCTGTTTCTCCCTATTCTGTCCTCACAGTAGATTCTTGTCTGTCTTACACATCAGGACAATCAAGTGCTGAGGCACCCCATTTCTTTCAGGACCACCCATAGCTTCTCATGGTCCATGCAATTAAAGGCTTTGTTGTAGTCTATAAAGCATAGACTAATCTTCTCAAATTCTTTGCTTCACTTCAGAAACCAATGTATATTTGCAATAAGATCTCAAGTGCCTCTTCCTTTTTAGAATCAAACTTGACTGTCGGGCATTTCTCACTTCATGAAGGGTACTACTTATTGTAACACCTTCAGCATCACTTTGAAATTAGTGCAATGGTCCTATCAAGCAAAATGACAAAGTTGTCCCAAATGCACATTACACTGCAGGACCCCTAGAATCTATTGATTTTGTCATTAGGGCACCTTTATACCCAAGTGGTGAGATTTCATTAGGGAAATTTTCCTCAGTAGAGACATATTTCTATGGGAAAGAAAAGCACCCTACATGGTTAAAAGAAAAGAAAAGATCATTTTTACTTCATACATAAAATTTTACCTTGACAGTTTATGATGCTTTACTAATATATCTAATATTTTGCATCTAAAACACAGATATATTTCAGGCTGTGAGGCATTTTATTACCCCAAAGAATATTTGAAGATAGATTGAAATAGTAAAATTACTGCAAAATACGTTTCTGTGTATTTTTTAGGCAAGTGGGATGAGGGTTTGGCTGTCATGTGATCGAGACTGTTGTTGTATGCACACACAGGGAAAAGCAGCTAGAAAGGCCATGGTCTGTTGATAGATTTGATGGGAATGGGAGTTCAGACAGTGAAGACGAAGCAGTTTTGAAATGTCAGCAAGTGACAGTATCAGATCAAGGCCAGGGAATGTCTGGCTGGAGATCAACCATCCTGTGGGAATGGAGAGATAGCCCAGCAAGGGGCAGAAGATGACGAGTGCTCTGCTCTACCAATGGGAGAACAGGAGGCGGGTTCAGGGTCTGCCCAGGGCATGCACCAAGAGCTGAGTGGACTGTCAGATGCAGAGGCCCCTCCCCCTGAGGAGGTGCTGCCGGTTGCTAGGAGATTCTGTTGCTGGAGCTGTTGGGGGCAGGGAGGCAGGCGAGGAATGCCAGCGCCCCGCTCTGAGCTGGCAATGGAGGAAATCTCTTAAAGGGGACGAAGATTAAGGGCAGGCTCAGCACTTTACTCTGGGTGAATTTAGAGATGTTTGACATGTAACGATAAAGCATTCGGAAAAGGAACTCTGCAGCAGCGTGTTTACCTGGGGCCATGCCTTGTGACAACCGTTAACCATGATTTGCACCTAGATTTTATGAACTAGATGCAACTTATCTTTTGTTGCTAATATTTCATTTATGAATTAGAATTAATATTTTTCTTCTGAATTAGGCTGTTATTTATGGTTACTGATTACTTTTCTTACAAACAAAAGTGTGTATTAATCAACTATTCTGTTGAATTGCCTAGATTCAATAACCAATTTGGTCTTTGGGAACAATTATTTTGAGCATTTTCCTTATGTAACTACAATGTACTTATTAAAGGAGAATTGAACATTTTTTTAACAACAATTTGTTATTACTTTCCATCTACTTTACTTGCTTTTAAAAAGTATGTGCTTATTTATTGGAAAATCTGTGTTCCTTATGATCCTAATTTGACCAGGGAGATGACCAGGGCTATTGACACGATCGCTCCCAAGCGTCCTCTCCCACCTGGCAGAGCCCGTTCATCTCCTTGGTATACACCTGAATTACGGGCGATGAAGAAGGTTGGGAGACGTCTAGAGTGTAGGTGGAGGAGATCACGAGGTGAATCTGACCAAACACACTTAAGAGCCCATTATCGGGCCTATGCTGTGGCAGTGAGGACGGCGAAGAAGAAATTCTTCTCCGCTTCCATTGCCTCCTCACAATGCCGTCCGGTGGAGCTTTTTCGGTGGTACAAGGGCTGGTCCGTCTTGGCCCAAAGAAAGATCTCATACCACCTTCAAAGACCCGCTGTGACGACTTTGCCAGGCATTTCAGGGAGATAATCGCTCAGATTCGTCACGAGCTTGACTCTACTATTGAACCAGATTCTACTGAGGAGATGCCAACGACGCCGTCGAGTCCACAATTGATGGATTTCAGTTGTTGCGGCCTGATGATGTGGACAAGGTGCTTGGACAAGTACGCCCTACCACCTGCTTACTAGACCCATGCCTATCCTGGCTACTTAAGAAAGCCAAGGACGGGATTGGCACTTGGATCCTGGAGGTGGTCAACGCCTCTTTAAGAGACGGTTGGGTACTGTCCTCTTTAAAAGAGGCGGTAGTCTGACCAGTCCTAAAGAGGGCATCCCTGGATCCAGAGGTGGCCGCCAATTATAGACCGGTGGCCAACATCCCGTTCCTGGGAAAGGTCTAGAGCGGGTGGTGGCGGGACAACTCCAAGCATTCTTGGATGAAACTGATTATCTGGACCCATTTCAGTCCGGCTTCAGACCCGGGTACGGCACTGAATCTGCCTTGGTCGCCCTGTACGATGACCTGTGTAGGGAGAGAGACGGGGAGTGCATCCCTGTTAGTTCTCCTGGACCTCTCAGCGGCTTTCGATACCATCGACCATGGTATCCTTCTGA